>NC_080178.1:37563094-37863094 GCF_950295315.1 Erinaceus europaeus | reverse complement strand
AGAGACCTGGTCTATAGCTAGGTTTGGGGATTTTGTTAGAGAACCTCCTGTAATGGATTTTGAGAGTACTTTGAAAGAAAAGTTCTCACTCGAGTAATGAAGATGCAGTGTTGACATTCCATGCCTGATGCCTCTGGAAGTGAAGCATGCTGAGGTAGTTAACTGCTTTCATTGATTAGGTTGGAATTGGTGGATGTAATATCATTTGGTATGAATTGAGAGAAGCATGCAGGAAAGTGAGCCCTACCCTAGACATTCCAGGGCTACGGGAAATATAGGCTCTAAAGAGGAAGCGGAGGATCCTGCTGGTTTAGGGTTTAAGAAGACAATAGATAGTTATTACTATATACACATTATTTGGCAATTGGGTTAACTTTGAAATATCCCTTTGTTAGGATTTTTTGTATCATAGCCAACATCACCATAATTTATGTCCTTTGAAATTATTTGTATATAGCTGTGACACCAGTTCCTTCTCTTCTCCCTGGTCTAATCTTTTAAGAGAGTCAACATATCAATGACTCAGCCTGTGATTTTAGAAGTTTGAGACATTCTATCAATTTTCCCCTCTCATATTAATTAGTGATTTATATGACTACAAATTGATAGGAGTGTACATAAACACCATTCCCACCACCAAAAGATTGTTCAAACCCCCCCCCCCAACCTCCTCTCCAACCCTCACCCCATGAACCTGAACATCCACCCTCACCTTCAACCCAGGGTTTTTACTTTGGTGCCCTACTCAAATTCAGTCAAATCCTGATTTGAGTTTCCTTTTCTATTCTTCTTTCTCTACTTCTGTTGATGAGTGGGATCATCCCATACTTATTGTTATCATTCTGACTTAACTCACTTAACATAATTCCTTCTAGTTCCATCCAAGATGGGTCAGAGAAAGTGGGTTAATTATTCTTAATAGCTGTGTAGTATTACACTGTGAAAATATACCACAACTTTCTCGTCCACTCATCTCTTGGGCACTTGGACTGATTCCAGGTTTTAGCTATTACAAATTGTGCTGCTATGAACATAGGTGTACACATTTGTTCTTGGTTGGGTATTACGGAGTACTTGGGGTATATATCTAGGAGAGGAATTGCTGGGTCATATGGAAGGTCCATGTCTAGGCCTGTGAGAGTTCTCCAGACTGCTCTCCAAAGAGGCTGGACTAGTTTACATTCCCACCAGCAGTGCAGAAATGTTCTTCTGTCCCCACAGACTCTCCAGAATTTGTTGCTGCTGTCCTTTTTGATGTATGCCATTCTCACAGAGGAAAGATGGTATCTCAATGTCATCTTTATTTGCATTCCTTGACATTCAGTGACTTGGAGAAATTTTTCATGAGTTTTTTAGCCTTTTGAATCTCTTCTGTAGTGAATGTTCTGTTTGTATCTTCTGCCCATTTTTTGATAGAGTCATTTGCTTTTTTATTGTTGCTAAGTGTGCTGAGCTCTTTGTGTATTTTGGTTATTAGTCTCTTATCTGATGTATCGTGTGTGAAGATATTCTCCCATTCTGTGAGGGATCTCATTGTTTGTGTGATAGTTTCTTTGTCTGTGCAGAAGCTTTTCAATTTGATAGAGTCCCATTGATTTGTTCCTGCTTTAGTCTTCCTTGCAATTAGGTTTGTTTCATCAAAAATGTCCTTGAGGTTTAGATGGGAAAATGTTCCACCAATGACCAATATTTTCCTCTAGTATTTGATAGTTTCTGGTCTAACATCCATGCCCTTGATCCATGTGGAGTTGATTTTTGTTTCCAGTGAGATCAGGTGGTTCACTTTCATTCTTCTACATGTTTCAACCCAGTTTTCCCAGCACCGTTTATTGAAGAGAGCCTCCTTCTTCCATTTAACACTTTGGGCCCCCTCATCAAAGATTAGATGCCCATAGGTGTGGGGGTTTAGTTCTGGGCTTTCAATTCTGTTCCACTGGTCTGTGTGCCTATTTTTGATCCAGTACCAGGCTGTTTTGATGATGATGGTCTTATAGTTTGAGATCTGGGAGTGTGATGCCTCCATTTCTGCTTCATTTCCTCAGGATTACTTTGGCAATTCTAGGTGTTTCTGGTTCCAGATAAATGATTGTAGTTTTTATTCTATTCTCTTAAAGAAGTTTGCTGGGTCTTTGATGGGTCTCATGTTAAACTTGTACATGGCCCTGGGGAGAATATTCATTTTGATGGTATTTATTTTTCCAATCCGTGACCATGGGATGTCTTTCCATTTATTGGAGGCATTTTATATTTCCTTGAATAGTGACTCATAGTATCAATATACAAGTCTTTCACTTCTTTAGTCAGCATTATTTCTGGGTATTTTATTGATTTTGCTGCAACAGTGAATGGTTGTGACTTCTGTATATCTTCTTCTACAGATTTAGTGTTTGCATAATGAAATGCCACTCATTTTTGTACATTGATTTTGTAGCCTGACACCTTGCTATATTGCCTAATAACTTCCGGTAGTTTTCTGCTGGATTCTTTAGGTTTTTCTATATATACAATCATATCATCTGCAAATAGTGAGAGCTTGACTTCTTCCCTTCCAATCTGTATTCCTTTGATTTCTTTATCCTGCCTGATTACTATGGCAAGAAGTCCCAATACTATGTTGAAGAATAATGGTAATAGCCCTGTCTAGGCTGCTGTTGTTTTTAGTGTCTCTCAATCTCTTTTTGAGCTCTTTTACCTCTTTCTTTGTTTTGTCTAGCTCATCCTCTGTCTGGCTAAATCTGTTTCTGCTTCTGGTAACCTGCTTTCCCTTCCATCAGCTTCTTTCTTCATTTCAGTTATAGTATTAGCTTGTTCAGCTAATTGGCTTTTTAGTTCATCTATTTCAGCTTTCAGTTCTCTATTTAAGTAATTAGCTAGTGTTTTCTTTAAGGGTTTCATCTGTTGTTACCCAAATTCTGATAGCCCTTGCCACCATAGTGGTCTTCATTTCTGTGATTATTAGGTTTTTTTTTTATTGCTTGCATACTTTTTTTTATCTATAGTTACTTCTGACTGATTTGGAGTTTCTTCTGGACTCCTGTCTTGATTCATTGTGGTAGCAATTTTATTTGCTCTTGATTTAACCATTTTCTTTTTATTGCTTTTTAAAAATTTTTCTGTTCTGTTGTTCTTCAATTGTTCTGTTTTGAGTACAAGCCATGCTATACTAAATACCTTTATGACAAATGTAGTCGTCCAACCTCAGAAATTACAATAGTAACTTAAGCAAGAGTTGATGCAGTTCAACAAATAACAGTTAGCCAAACAACAGCTGCAGTCCAAGAAAGAATAGAAACTAATCCAAAGGAAAAAGAAATAGAAAGGAAAAAATGGAAAGCAAGAATCAACAATTATGAAAATCTACTGTCCACTGTAAATTCTAGGGATAGCAAGAAGAGAAAGGAAAGTAGAAAAGAGAGAGACACACAGAGAGTCCACTCTGAGTCAGATTTCTTCCCCAAAATAATTCACAAATGAGTATCAGTGAATTCTGAAATCAAAAGAAGGAGGAAGGAAAAAAAGAAGACAAGGACAACAACAATAACAACAACAAAAAAAAACAGTGAAAGAAAAGAGTTTTTTTTTTTTTTTTTGGATTAGCTAGGAGGAGAGAGAAAGAAGAGTGGAGGGAATAAATAGAAACAAGTTCCTCTCACACTGTATAGGGTACCCAGTCACCTACTAATGGAGAAAACATCAACAGTTAATTTTCATCAACCTAAAGAAGGAGGGGTCAAAAGGGACACACATATATAATAGTAGTAATAATAGAATAGGGTAAAAAACTCTAACAGTCAGTCTTCAGCTTGGACCACTTCAGATTGGCTGCAGGCAGCCTCAGCAAAGACAGCCAATTGTATGAAGTATCCAAAAAAAAAAAAAAAGAAAGAAAGAAAGAAAGAAAGAAAGAAAGAAAGAGAAAAGAAACCCTCCAGGTAGTCTTTCCCAGGCAGGAGTAGAGTGAGGCTCTGATTGGTCAGTTATTTTGTCACTCAAATAGAGCTCCAGCCACTTAGAAAAAAAAAGAAAAGTAAAATAACTAGGAAAAAGTTTGGAATGACACACATGGTGAGCCAGAAATCTTAGTAAAGAAAATAGCTCAACGAGGAGCCTGCTAGGAGCAGCTGTCCAGCCCCTAGGGACTGGTTCTGTGATGGGGAGGGAGGAGTGAGCTTCAGAAATAATCAGAAGATATTCCTTTCTCATTCCCCCTGACCTCCATTTCCTAACCCAAGAGTGATCTCACCCTTAGGACCCCTTATTCACCCGCCTGCTGATGGCCCAATATCCTACCCTATCCAGAGAATCCCTAGTCACAAGCTGCTGTTTGTTAGAGCTCACACCAGCTGTTGCTTGCATGTTGCCATCTTGGCTCTGACCCCCATACTTGTCTATTCTTACCTTTCATTGTTTCTTCTCTTTATTTTTCCCTTTTTATTTCCCTTTGTTTGTTGGTTTTTGTTTTTAGAGTGGGGGTGTTACTTGATTATCTGGTTTTGGTTGAACTGCAGTGATATTTTCTTCAGACGCTATTGTACTTTCTGAGGTTTGTGACTTTATAATACTAGTATGGCCTATACTCACACAACAGAACTGAAGAGCAATAGGACAGAAAAATACAAACCACACCAATTAAAAAAAAAAAGGTCAAATCAAGAGAAAATAAAACTGCTAGCACAATGTATTAGGACAGAACAAATAAAGCTGCTAGCACAATGAATTAGGACAGGACCCCAGAAGAAACTCCAATTCTGTCAGAAGCAATTATATACATAATAAAAGTATCCAAACAGTAATGTAACTATTGATTAAGAAAGGAGGGCAGCTATTGAGAAAAGGGCTATCAGAAATAGGGAAACAATGGTTGAGATCCTCAAGGAAAATACCACCTACTTTGAGGTAATTAGAGAACTGAAAGCTAAAACAACCAAGCTAAAAGAACAACAAGCAGATCAAGCTAATATTATAACTGAACTGAAGAAGGAAGTTGAGGGAAGGGAAAGCAGATTAACAGAAGCAGAAAACAGAATTAGCCAGACAAAGGATGAGCTAGAGGAAATTAAGAAGGAGGTAAAAAAGCTAACGAAAGAGATTGAGAGACAGTGAAAACAACAACAGAGACATATGGGATAATCTCAAAAGAAGTAACATCCATATACTTGGCTACCAGAGGAAGAAAGAGAGGAAGGGGAAGTAAATATCTCAGAGGAAATAATAGAAGAAAGCTTCCCAGCCCTAAACAACAGAAAGAGCATTAAGATTCAAGAGGCTCAAAGTCCCAAACAGAATCTTCCTAGACCTGAAGACACCAAGACATATCATAGTTACAATGAAAAGAAGCAAGGATAAAGGATCCTAAAGTCTGCAAAGTAAAAATAAAAATTCAAATATATATCTGTTTATCTATAAAGATAAAAACATTCATAGAAAACAGTCAATCATATCTGTAGCCTTGGAAGAACTGCTATAATTTTCAGTAAAGAGAAGGGAGATACAGAAATCAGATAGTGGTAACGGCAATTTTTTCCTTATTATATCTTAATTTTTGGATCAATATTAATTCACTATTTTAAAAATAAAAAAAAATAGTCACTGAATGTAGTGGATTCATTGTGTAGGTATTGAGTCCCAGCTATAGTCCTGATGGCAATAAACAGAAAGAAGATGGAGGAAGAGGATGAGAAATAGGAAGGAGGGAGAAGGAGGGGCTGGGGGAGGAGGAGATGAAGAAGAAGTAGAAGAAGGAAAGAAGAAGGAAAAAGAGGAGGAAGGGTGGAAGAGGAGGAGGGGAAAATTTAATTAAATTAAGGTCAAGTTGTGACCATGAGTGCAAAATGTAAGATGTCACTATTTTCAAGACTGTGAAATCAGCAGTAAACAACTTGAAATTCAAATAAGAAATCAAAGCCTATCATAGAAAAATCTTAAATAATCTTTGGTGTGTCTAGCAATGTGTATTAGTTTTGCATGCTGAAAATCACAAAGTATTGCTAAAGAATTCTTTTCTAAGTTTTGAACTGATGGATAGATAAGTTAACTTTTGTGGTTAGATATTTCCCATCAATTGATCTGTACATTAAATTCAAACTACAGAAATATTTCACAGAGTTGTTTTTGGCTAATATACATAATCTTAATCTGAATTTGAGATGGTAAAATAATGGTAGGAAAAGAGAGACCTTTGAGGTGGTGCAGTAGATGAATTTTTGCACCCTCAAGTATGAGGTTCTGAGTTTGATTTCAAGCAATAGATATGCCAGAGTGGTACTCTGATTCATCCCACTTACCCTTTTTATTTATGCATGTGTAAATACTTTTAAAAGAATGGAAACAAATAACAACAAAAAAACATTATAAGAACCAAACTTGGAAGATACAGATTCTCTTTGAGCCCACCATTATGGTAAAGATATAGTAACCAAAACACAAACACAAAAGTCTACATACTGCATGATTCCATTTGTACATACTCTGAAAAAGGCAAAACTAGACATACAGACTCATCATCTTTTGGCAGGAATTATTGATAAGCCATGATATGTTAGGATGAGTGCAAAATGGCAACAAAGAATGCTTTGGAGATGTTGGTTTAAGATGTTCCCCTCATTTTAATGTGGGGTTAACGGTTTATATCCCAGTGTTGACAGATATACACCTTTCATCTCCACATGATAGGTGTCTGAAAGACACTCTCCTCCTTAACCTAGAGAGTCCTTCCATCTCATCCCTATCCCTCCTTCCCCAGAGTCTTTTACTGTGATGCAATCCACCACACTCAATTGAAGTGTCGCCTTATGTTCTCCATTACTGTCCATGTTTCTTAACTTGCACCTATGAGTGAGATCATCTGGTTTTCATTCTTCTGTTTTTGGATCATCTCACTTAATATGATTCCTTCAAGTTTCCTCCATTATCAGACAAATGAGAATATTTCATCACATTTCAAATGATGAAATATGAGAATATTCATCATATTTAATCTATAGTTTTTTTATTTTGGCAGGACAAAGAAAACTTGAAGGGGAAGAGAGAGATAAGGTCAGAGATAGATAGATAGATAGATAGATAGATAGATAGATAGATAGATAGATATCCACAGCCCTACTTCACCACTTGTGAAGTTTCCCCCCTCCAGGTAGTGAGCAGGGACTTGTACATAGGTCCTTGAGCATGGTAACGTACACAGTCAACAATGTCTTCTCTTTTTTTTTCTTTTAAATTTTATTTGACATTCAATCAATTTTTCCCCTCATTAATTAGTGATTTATAAACTACAAATTGATAGGAGTGTACATAAAAACCATTCCCACCACCAAAATCTGTGTCCCATCCCCCCCCCCACCTCATGAAGCTGAACATCCACCCTCACCGTCCACCCAGGGTTTTTACTTTGGTGCTCTACTCCAAATTAATTCAACTCCTGCTTTGAATTTCCCTTTTTGTTCTTCTTTCTCAACTTCTGTTTATGAGTGGTATCAAAATAAATTATGTTAAGTGAGCTAAGTCAGAAAGATAAAGATGAGTATGGGATGATCCCACTTATAAACAATGTCTTATACTACCTAATCTTTATTCTGATTGATTTTTTTTTTTTGGCTAGAAAAAGAGAAAGTGAGAGTTAGAAAATTTCAATGTGGTTGGGTTGGGCTCAAACCTAAGGTGTGCACATGGCAAAGCAATACACTGTGCAACCAAGCTGTTTCAACAACCCTAAAAGTGCTTATTAAGAATCCACCAGGGAGTCACATTCTATTTTAAATGCTGAAGAAACAACAGAAAAAAAATTTTCCCTGAAACTTGTTTTATAATAGCATATACAGATAATTAAAGAAAATATAACACATTGGAATATTTAATCACAACTATAAAGGAAATGATAGAAATAGATGTGTGAAGAGTATAATTTTAACTTGTATGATCAGAGAAGGGTTCAACACTGTCTGTGGTCCTCAAATCTATCCCTCACTCTTTTGAGAACATGTCAAATATTACTGAGGCATAATCAGTCTGATACAGAATAATACTTCCACAGCATTGAAAATTCATCCCAGAGCCTTCATATTCTAAGTCCTGTGGCTTGCACCCTAAACAGTGAAGATGAATTCCCATAAAGGCTTTATCAGGTGACCTATGTTCCCATTCCCCATTGACATTCCCATTGTCAGTTGCAAAGACAGACTAGAACCAGAAGAGGGAGGCAGAGGGTTAGAGTTATTACTGCTTACGCTCAGTCTTCTCACATAGTCAAGGACTGCCACCTCTCCAGATTCAAAGGAGGTCTTGAAACTTTACATCAGGCTCAACCTGACGCTGTTGACTGGCTACAGAAGAAGGGCAAACACTAGAAGAAGAAGAAGTCTTCTCACAGGTTCTGTTCAAACTGTCTATGGAATCAAGTTCAAGAGCAAGGTTGCTGATCAGAGCATTTGTAAAGCTTGGAACTTGATTGGAGTTGCATCTGGGTGGTGACAAAGGAAAAAATAAAGCAGCATGAATAGTGGATCAATCAGTTTTTCCCACCTCCCTTTTCTTTATCTCCATCTCCCCCTCCATTACCTCTAGCAAGAGAGAAAGAAAGAGAGGGAGGGAGGGAAAGAGAGATAGAGAGAGAGATGAGGAGATATAAAGAGGGAGAGAGAGAAACTTCACAGCATTGAGCTTCCCTTAGTGTGCTAGGCTGTGTTCCAATCTGGGTTGCACACATAATAAACCAGAAACCTCAGGCATGCAAGACTGATGTTTCACCAGTTGAGCAGTCCTTTCTGACCACTACAGATCTTTCTTAAAGGTGTAGAAGCATGGCATATTGGTAAGATTGTGGAGGAAAAGGAACTCTGCTCCATTGTCTGTAGGAATGCAAATTGGTACAGGCCTTTTGGAAGATTTTATGAAGAATATTGAAACAAATAAAAATGGAATTACTTCATTATCCAGAAACATCCCTCTTAGGCACTTATCCAAAGGACATGCAAACACTACTTTGAAGAGACATAATCCTCTATGTTTAGAGCTGCATTATAGTCAAAGAGGGAAAGCAGCTTAAATGTCCATCAACAGAAGACTAGATAAAGAAGTTATTGGATAAATACCCCACCTAATATTACTTTGTAGTCAAAAAAGATAATATTGTGTCCTTTGGAACTAAATGGATGCAACTGGAGGTTACCATTTTTAGTAAAATAAGTAAAATGATGAAAGACAACTACTGGGTGGTTTTACTCATAGTTAGAGTCTAGAGAACTGACATACATGAATTTAAAAAAGGGGGGTGGGGAAGCAAACAATTCTTCAAACTTTGTAAGTATCATGATGATTATCTTTGGGAGTAGGTAGTACTTCTGTGGTAGGCAACTTCCAGAATTGTGACAACAGCTGCAGTTGACTCTCAGTGTAAAATAGGAATAACAAAGAGGATCACCTGAAAGTGCACCAAGACTGGACTAGAATTACTTTGGGAAACCACCAAGTCATGAGTGAGTGCAAACATGTGTGGCTTCTGGACAAACATGAGATTAAAGAGAGATTCCAGGGGCTAAAAGCCATATACACTTAGGAGCGACTGGTAACAGATCAGCAGTTTTCCAGTTGAAGTGCCACCTCTGGTCTGAGTTGTATCAACAAAAAGACTGCTGAATGGAGGAGAGTACCTCCTAAAACTCACTGAAACTGTGATTTTCCACTGCTATTGTCCCTTGGAGGCTGGAACAGCAGCAGGGAGTTCCTGTACTAACATCAGGGGGCAGAGAACTGACCTATCAACTCAGGAGAAAATTTACACTCAGGTGGTCTGTAGGTAGACCATACATTGGGAGCCTTTCCAAATTATTCTCCTGATGAATTGGGAGACAAAGTGAACAATTGCCTCAGAACCTATGCAGTACAAATAGGAATTGTTTAGAAACTCATAGGGCCAAAGACTGCTGCCTGGCTTGGTTATGGATGCTACCTAAGCATGGAATGGGGCACAGGACTTTGGACTCTTATGGTTTGAGAGTCTTTAAAAATAAACAGTATGATATCTCTCCTACCCTTTTTATCACTTATTTAGGAGTGAGTGATTAAGGTAAAAAAAAAATTACTTATAGTTAAAAAGCCCTCAGACTCCCATAGCATGCAGGGAAGAACATAAGAGGGATTAACAGATACATGCTTTACTTTAGGGATTGAGATACCATTGAAACAACTATTAATTACCAAAACTGTGAGCTCTTACTACCGTACACAGACACAAGTCAATCCAGGCAATAGAGATTAGTGGATTGAATAGTACTGAGAGAAGGACCTAATAACACACTATATACTATACATAAACCAAGAAAAAACATTGTAGAAATGAACCAGGATAAGAGACCAAAGAAAACACCCCAAAGGGAGAAAGAAGCACATAAGAATTAGTACAATATCTAAACACTAATTGATACATTAGTCACAGGAGTGAGAAATATTTTGAAAGTAATAGGGTTTAAGAAGACAATTGATAATTTTTACTACAATCACATTATCTGGAAATTGGGTTAACTTTGAAATATCCCTTTGTTAGGATTTGCTGTATCATACCCAATATCACTATAATTTATGTCCTTTGAAATTATTTGTATACAGATGTGCCACTGGTTGCTTCTGTTCTTCCTGGTCTAAGCTTTTAAGAGAGTCGACATATCAAAGACTCAACCTATGTACTAAAAAGACTCAATCTGTGCTTTAAAAAGTTAGAGATATTCAATCAGTTTTTCCTCTCTCATATTACTTAGTGATTTATATGACTACAAATTGATAGGAGTGTACATAAACATCATAAAAAAAGAAAGTAATCACATCATAAATGGGGTAAGGGTAAATGAGACTCTGAATGAAAACAGTAATTATTTCTAAAAGCACAGCTAGCTGAACAAGCTAATACAGTAACAGAACAGGGTAACAAGATAGCTGAGCTACAGAAAACAGCAGAGGGGTGAGAGAACAGAGTGAGGCAGAAAACAGGATTAGCAAGATAGAAGATGAATTATAAAAAACTAAGAAAGAATTAAGAGATCTCAAAAAGAGATTAAGACATACTGAAAGCAACAACAGAGATATTTTGGAGGACTTCAAAGGAAGTAATACAGGCAGTATTGGGTTAGCAGAGGAAGAAAGAGAGGGAGAGGAAGAAAGCATTTTATAGGACATAATAGATGAGAACTCTGACAATCAGAGACTTGGAGCATTTTTTCATGTGTTTCTCGGCCTTTTGGATCTCTTCTGTGGTGAATATTCTGTCCAAGTCCTCCCCCCATTTTTGGATGGGGTTATTTGTTGTCTTGCTGTTGAGTCTGGTAAGCTCTTTATATATGTTGGTTATTAAACTCTTATCTGATGTATGGCATGTAAAGATCTTCTCCCATTCTGTGAGGGGTCTCTTGATTTGGGTAGTGGTTTCTTTTGCTGTGAAGAAGCTTTTTAATTTGATGTAGTCCCATAGGTTTATACTTGCCTTAGTCTTCCTTGTAATTGGATTCGTTTCATTGAAAATGTCTTTAAAATTTATGCGGAAAAAAGTTCTTCCAATATTTTCCTCTAAGTATCTGATAGTTTGTGGTCTAACATCCAAGTCCTTGATCCACTTGGAATTTACTTTTGTATTTGGTGAAATACAGTGATTCAGCTTCATTCTTCTGCATGTTTCAACCCATTGTTTCCAACACCATTTGTTGAAGAGACTCTGCTTCCCCCATATAATAGTCTGGGCCCCTTTGTCAAAGATTAGATGTCCATAGGTGTGGGATGCAAATCAAGACAACAATGAGATATCACTTCACTCCTGTGAGAATGTCACACATCAGAAAAGGTAACAGCAGCAAATGCTGGAGAGGGTGTGGGGTCAAAGGAACCCTCCTGCACTGCTGGTGGGAATGTCAATTGGTCCAACCTCTGTGGAGAACAGTCTGGAGAACTCTCAGAAGGCTAGAAATGGACCTACCCTATGACCCTGCAACTCCCCTCCTGGGGATATATCCTAAGGAACCCAACACATCAATCCAAAAAGATCTGTGTACACATATGTTCTTGGCAGCACAATTTGTAATAGCCAAAACCTGGAAGCAATCCAGGTGTCCAACAACAGATGAGTGGCTGAGCAAGTTGTGGTATATATACACAATGGAATACTACTCAGCTGTAAAAAATGGTGACTTCACCGTTTTCAGCCGATCTTGGATGGACCTTGAAAAAATCATGTTGAGTGAAAGAAGTCAGAAACAGAAGGATAAATATGGGATGATCTCACTCTCAGGCCGAAGTTGAAAAACAAGATTAGAAAAGAAAACACAAGTCGAATCTGAAATGGAATTGGAGTATTACACCAAAGTAAAAGACTCTGGGGTGGGTGGGTGGGTGGGGAGAATACAGGTCCATGAAAAATGATGAATGAAATAGTGGGGGTTGTATTGCTAAATGGGAATCTGGGGAATGTTATGCATGTAAAAAAAAAAAAGAAGTAGAAACGCAAAGCAGAAATTGACTGAGTTTGGAGTATGGCACCAAAGTAAGAAAGCAGAAGTATACTAGAGTTTGCAGTGAGTACCTCCCTAATACTTCCTCTCCACTTTTCCAAGCTTTGGGTCCATGATAGCTCAACAATTTGTTTGGCTTTGTATGTTAACTCTCTTTTCAGTCACCAGGTTCCAGGTGTCATCAGGATGCCGGCCAGACTTCCCTGGATTGAAGACACCACCAATGTGTCCTGGAGCTCAGCTTCCTCAGAGACCCATCCTACTAGGGAAAGAGAGAGGCAGACTGGGAGTATGGACCGACCAGTCAACGCCCATGTTCAGCGAGGAAGCAATTACAGAAGCCAGACCTTCTACCTTCTGCAACCCTCAATGACCCTGGGTCCATGCTCCCAGAGGGATAGAGAATGGGAAAGCTATCGGGGGAGGGGGTGGGATATGGAGATTGGGCGGTGGGAATTGTGTGGAGTTCTACCCCTCCTACCCTATGGTTTTGTTAATTAATCCTTTCTTTAATAAAAAAATAAAATAAAATAAAATAAAATAAAATAAAAATAGATGAGAACTTCCCTAGTCTGTACAACATAAAAGACATAAAGCTTCAAGGAGCCTAGAGGGTCCTAAAAATAATTAACACAAACATAAAGACACTAAGACATATCATATTTAGAATGTAAATGAATAAGGATTATGAAAGGATCCTGAAGGCTGCAGAAGAAAAACAAAGAGTCACTTACACAAGAAAACCCATAAGATTTGCAGCAGATTTCTTCACACAAACACTAAAGTCCAGAAGAGAATGGCAAGATATATATCTAACTCACAATGACAAAGGCTTTCAACCAAGATTACTGTATCCTGCTAAACTCATTCAGATTAGATGGAGGCATAAAAACTTTCTCTCAAGCAACCATTAAAGGAATGCATTATCACCAAGCCTGCCCTGCAAGAAGTTCTGAAAGGTCTTCTAAAAACAATAATATCACCATAAACATATCATACATCAGAAACTCTAAAAGTTTAGAATAATGGCATTAAAATGTCTTCAATCTATAATATCAATAAATGTCAATGGCTGGGAGTCAGATGGTAGCACAGCAGGTGGCACAAAGTGCAAGGATCCAGGTTTGAGCCTCCAGCTCCCCACCTGCAGGGGTTGTTGCTTCACCAGCAGGTCTGCAGGTGTCTATCTTTCAATTCTCTGCCTTCCCCTCCTCTCTATTTCTCTCTGTCCTCTCCAACAACAATGACATCAATAACTATAACAATAAAACAACAAGGGCAACAAAAGTGAATAAATACATAAATAAATATTAAAAGCTTTAAAAAAAAGTCAGTGACCTAAATTCTCCTATTGAAGGCACAGTGTAGGAAGATGGATCAGAAAACACAACCAAACCATATGTTGTCTGTAGGAGTCCCACCTAAATCAACAAGACAAACACAGATTCAAAGTGAAAGGATGGAATACTATTATACAAGCCAATGGACTACAAAAAAAAAAAAAAAAAAAGGGCAGGGACAGCTATTCTCCTATCTGATACACTAGACCTTAAAATAAATAATATTCAAAAAGATAATGATGGACATTACTTAATGATGAGATGATTGGTCAATCAAGAGGACTTGACAATTATTAACATTTTTGCACCCAATGAGAGGTCATCTAAATACATCAAACACCTACTAAAAGAGCTACAGCAATATATTAACACAAACACAGCAAGAGTAATGGATTTCAAAAACTCATTCTTTCAACTTGACAGATGATCTAGGCAGAAAAATCAATAAATAAATGAAGATGCTGAGAGAAGAGATAGATAAACTAGAACTACTGGACATTTTTAGAATCATTCACTCCAAGAAACTGGAATACACATTTCATTCAAGTCCACATGGGTCATTCTCAAGGAAAGACCATATGTTAGGCCACAGAGACAGTGTCAACAAATTCAACACATTGAAATAATCCTAAGCATCTTCTCAGGCCACTGTGGAATTAATCTAACATTTAACTACAAACATAACATTAGTATAACTCCCAAAATACGGAAACTCAATAGTACACTACTGAACAACTACTGCTTCAAAGAGAACATTAAGGGAAAAAGATCCAAATATTTTGAGAATTCAATGAAAATGAAGACACAAGCTATGAAAATATATGGGACACAGCTAAGGCACTACTGAGAGGGAAGTTCATAGCTATACAATAACACATTAGGAAACAAGAAAAGTCTCAAATAAACAACCTGACTGCACACTTTAAAGAATCAGAAGAAGCAGAAGGACTGAGAAAACTAAAATTAGGGTAGCAGTAACACTGAAAAAAAAATACAGAAAATTAATGAAGCTAAATTCTTATTCTTTGAAAGAGTAAAAAAACTGACAAGTCTTTAGCTAGATTTACAAAAGGGGGGGCATGAGAAGACTCTTATAAATAGGATAGTAAATCAAAGAGGAGATATCAAAAAAGATACCACAAGAATCCAACATATTATGTGAGGCTTCTATGAACAACTGTATACGACCAAATTAGAGAACCTGGAAGAAATGGATGAGTTCCTAGATACCTATAAACTTACAAAATTAATAAAGAGGAACTAGAAAATATGAGCAGGCCTGTCACAGCCAACTAAATTGAAACAGTAATCAAAAAACTTCCCAAGAATAAAAGTCCTGGACCAGATGGTTTTACAAATAAATTCTGAAAAATCTTTAAGGAAGAGTTGATACCTTTACTTTTAAAACTCTTCCAGAAGATTGAAGAAACAGGGATACTCCCTTACAGCTTATATGAAGCCAACATCAATCTGATACCAAAATCAGACAGGAAAACAACAGAAAAAGAAAACTACAGACTGATATTTCTGATAAACATAGATCCTAAAATATTAAACAAAATTCTAGCCAACCAGCTACAGCAGTATAATAAATATTGTTCATCATGACCAAGTGGAGTTCATCCCAGGGATGCAAAGTTGGTTTAATACATGTAAATCAATCAGCACAATTCACCACATCAATAAATGCAAGACCAAAAACCACTTAGTTATATCAGTAGATGCAGAGAAAGCCTTTGACAAAATATGTTTATGATAAAAATTATTAAAAATGTGGGAATAGATGGAAAATTCTTAAAATAGTTGAGTGTATATATTACAAATCTAGCCAACATAATATTAAGTGGTGAAAAACTGTGAGCATTCCCCCTCAGATAAGGTCCTAGACAGGGCTGACCACTACCACCATTACTATTCAACATAGTGTTAGAAGGTTGCAGTCAGGCAGGAGAAAGGGATCAAAGGAATACAGATTGGAAGAGAAAGAGTCAAACTCTCCCTATTTGCAGATGACATGATGATATACATAGAAAAATTAGCAGGAAGCTCTTAGAAATTCTCAAGCAATGAAGTAAGTTGTCAGGCTACAAAATTAGTTTACAAAAGTCAATGGCATTCCTCTATCCAAACATTAAGTAAGAAGAAAAATACAGTGCCAAGCTAGTGTAGTCGCTGTGTTCATGCACTCTGAGGCAGAAGAAATGTAGAAATCAATCCCTTTAACTATAGCAACAAAAACAATAACATAGGTAGGAAGAGACAAAATAGCGATTTGGAAGCAGAAGCTGCCATGAGCTCCAAACAGAAGCAGCTTACAAACTGGATAGTGTAAATTACTGGGCTGTCTGTAGGAGAGTGAACATGGGCTGGTCAGGATGACACCAAAATAGAGTCCCATAACTCACTCTTGGGCTGACAGAGGCTAAAAGGACAAACAAAGAAAAATATTTTTGGCTTGATTATTTCTGAACTCAACCCTGCCTCCCACCCCATAAATAGCCCCCTGGGGCTGGGCAACCACTTGAAGTAGGCTTACCGCTGAGCTATTTTCTTTACCAAGATTCCTGTCTCACCAGGGGCGTCATTTCAACCATTTTTCTCTTTGGTTTCCTTTTTTTTTATTTTATTATTTTTTTGTGGCTTGAGCTCTATTTGAGTGACAAAATACCTGACCAATCAGAGCCTCAGCCCTGTCTAGGAAAGTCTACCTGGAGGGTTTTTTTTGGGGGGGGATACTTTTTATTATTGGCTGTCTTCGCTCAGGCTTCCAGTAGCCAATCTGGGGCAGTCTAAGCAGAAGACTGACTTTTAGGATTTTTTACTCTATTTTATTTTATTATTATTACTATTATTGTATATATGTGTCCCATTTTCCTCCTCCTTCCTCAGTTTGACCAAAATTAATTATTTTTCTTTTATTTGAATTGATAGGTGTCTGGGTGTCCTATCCATTGTGAGAGGAACTTATTTCTCTCTCTCTTCAATCCATTTTCCTTTTTCTATCCTCCTAGGTAATTCAAAAAATGAATAAATAAATAAATCTTTCCTTCCACTGCTCCTTTTTTCCTTTTCTTTTCTTCCTTCTTTCGCTTTCTGAATTCAATGATGCTTGTTTGGGAATTATTTTGTTGAAGAAATCTGATTGGAGTGGACTCTCTCTCTGTGTGTGAATGTCTCTTTTATACTTCCTTTCTCCCCTTGCTATGCTTAGAATTTACAGTAAACAGTAGATTTGCATAATTGTCTATTCTTGTTCTCCCTTTTTTCCTTTCTCTTTCTTTTTCTTTTGATTTTGGCTGCTATTTTTTATTTATTTCTTTTTTTTTTTGCCTCCAGGGTTATTACTGGGGCTCAGTGCCTGCACAATGAATCCACTGCTCCTGGAGGCCATTTTCCCCCCTTTGTTGCCCTTGTTGTAGCCTTGTCGTGGTTATTATTGCTGTTGTTGATGTTGTTCATTGTTGGATAGGACAGAGAGAAATAGAGAGAGAAGGGAAAGACAGAGAATTAAAAGACACCTGCAGACCAGTTTCACCACTGTGAAGTGACACCCCTGCAGGTGGGGAGATGGGGGATTGAACCCAAATCCTTATGCCATTCCTTGCGCTTCAAGCCATGTGCACTTAACCTGCTGCGCTACTGCCCACCCCCCCTGCTATTTTTTCTTGGACAGGTGGTGCTGTTTTGCTATTGTTGTAATTTCTGAGCTTTCTGACTATGTGTGTGAAAGGGCTTTAGTATAGCATGGCATGTACTCAAAACACAAAAACAGAAAAAAGACAGAACTGAAATAAAAACTACATCAATAAAAAGAAAATGGTTAAATCAAGAGCAAATAAAACTGGTACCACAATGAATCAAGACAGGGGCCCAGAAGAAACTCCAAATCAGTCAGAAGTAACCACAGATAAGAAAAGTATGCAAGCAATATAAACCTAATAATTACATAAATGAAGACAACTATGGAGGAAAGGGATATCAGAATTAAGAAAACAACAGATGAGACCATCAAGGAAAACACTAGCTAACTAGTTAAATAGAGAACTGAAAGCTGAAATAGCTGAACTAAAAGGCCAATTAGCAGAACAAGCTAATACTATGACTGAACTGAAAAAAGAAGCCAAGGGAAAGGAAAGCAGGCTAACAGAGGCAGAAAACAGAATTAGCCAGACAGAAGATGAGCTAGAGTAAACTAAGAAAGAGGTAAAAGAGCTAAAAAGAGATTGAGTGATACTGAAAACAATAAACAGAGACAGATGGGATGATCTCAAAAGAAGTAACATTCATATAATTGACCTACCATAATAAAAGAGGAAGGATAAGTAAACATTCTGGAGGAAATAATAAAAGAAAATTTTCCAGATCTAAAGAAGATAAAGGACATTAAGATCCAAGAGGCCCAGAGAGTCCCAAACAGAATAAACCCAGACCTGAAGACACCAAGACACATCATAGTTACAATGAAAAGAAGTAAGAATAAAGAAAGGATCCCAAAGGCTGCAAGGAAATCAGCAAGTCACATAAAGGGGGAAACCCTTAAAATTATGAGCAGATTTTTCCAGTCAAACTCTAAAAGCCAGAAGACAATGGAAAGATATCTATGGAACCCAGAATGAAAAAGGGTTTCAACCAAGGATAATATAGCCTGCTAGACTTTCATTC
The DNA here is from genome assembly GCF_950295315.1 of Erinaceus europaeus. Taxonomy (NCBI): domain Eukaryota; kingdom Metazoa; phylum Chordata; class Mammalia; order Eulipotyphla; family Erinaceidae; genus Erinaceus; species Erinaceus europaeus. The sequence goes on along the minus strand of NC_080178.1, from coordinate 37,844,607 downwards.
AAACTAGATGGAGGGATCAAAATCTTCTTAGACAGGCAACATTTACAGGAGGCAGTCATCACCAAGCCTGCCCTGAAAGAGGTTCTAAAAGACCTCTTATAAACAAGAACATCACCATATATCAGAGCAAATAAAAAAATATTGAATAATGGCACAACAATACATTCAATCCATAATATCAATAAATGTCAATGGCTTAAATTCTCTCATTAAGAGGCAGAGTGGGAGGATAGATCAGAAAACAACCCAACCATATGCTGCTTGCAAGAGTCCCATCAGAACCAATAAGACAAATACAGACTTAAAGTGAAAGGATGGAAAACTATCATACAGGTGAATAGACCACAAATAAGGGCAGGAACAGCCATTCTCATCTCTGATAACATAGATTTAAATAAAATAAAGTAAAAAAGATAAGCAAAACAATTACATAATGATTAGAGGATCAATCAACCAAGAAGATGTAACAATTATTAACATGTAAGCACCCTTGAGGGACCCTCTGAATACATCACCTACTGAAAGAACTACAAAAATACAATAATAGTGAGAGATATTAACACCCCACTCTCACACTTAGATCAAGGAAGCAGAGAATCACCAAAGAAAAAAGAGAATTAAAAGAAGAGATGGACAGCCTAGACCTCCTGGACATTTTGAGAGTTTTTCACCCCAAAAAACTGGAATACTCATTATTTTCAAATGCATACAGCACATGCTCAAGGACAGACCACTTGTTAGGTTACAAAGAAAGCATCAACAAATTCAAGAGCATTGAAATCATCCCAAGTGTCTTCTCAGACCACAGAGAAGTAAAGTTAACATTTAACAACAAACAGAAAATTGCAAAATGTCACAGAATTTGGAAACTCAGTAACATGCAGCTTAAGAACCACTGGGTCAGAGAGGCACTTGAGCAAGAAATTCAAATGTTCCAGGAAACAAATGTAAATGAAGAAACAAGCTATCAAAATATTTGGGGCACATCTAAAGCAGTAATGAGAGGGACACTCATAGCTATACAATCACATATTAGAAAAAAGAAAAAGGTAAAATAAATGATGTTACTACATGCCCTAAAGACTTAGAGGAAGAGGGAAAAAACAACCCCAAAGCAACCAGAAAGATGGAAATCACTAAAATTAGAGCAAAAATAAATAACATCGAAAATAAGAGAACCATACAAGAGATCAATGAAGCCAGATGTTGGATTGTTGAAAAATTTAAAAAAAAAAATTGACAACCCCCTAGCTAGATTCACTAAAAAAAAAAGAAGAAGAAAAAAGGGAGAAGAGTCAAGTAAATAGAATGATAGAAGAGGTATCACAACTGAAATACAGAAAATCATGTGAAATTTCTATGAAGAACTATATATCACCAAGCTAGAGAATCCAGAAGAAATGGAATAATTCCTAGAAACATATGTCCTTCCGAAACTGAACCAAGAACAGCTACAAAGCCTAAATGCACCAATTCTAGACAAAGAAATTGAAACAGTTATTAAGAGTCTTCCCAACAACAAATGTCCTGGACCAGATGGCTTTACAAATGAATTCTACAAAACCTTCAGGAAACAGTAATATCTATACTTCTAAAGTTCTTCCAAAGATCATAGAAACAGGAACACTCCTTCCACCTTCTATGAAGCCAACATCACCCTGATACCAAAAGCAGATAAGGACACAACAAAAAAGGAAAACTGCAGACCAATATCTCTGATGAACATAGATGCCAAAATATTAAACATACAGCAGTATATCAAAAAGATTGTTAATCAGGAACAATTGGGATTTATCCCAGGAATGCAGGCTGGTTCAACATATGTAATTCAATCAATGCCATTCACCACATCAATAAAAGTAAAGCCAAAGACTATATGATTATCTCAATAGATGCAAAGAAAGCCTTTGACAAAATCTAACACCAATTCATGTTCAAAACACTACAAAAAATGGGAATAGATTAGAAACTCCTCAAGATAGTGGAGTCCATATATAGCAAACCTACAGCCAACACCATATTCAATGGACAGAAACTGAAAGCATTCCTCCATAGATCTGGGACTAGATAGGGATGTTCATTATCACCAGTACTCTTCAACATAGTACTGGAAGTTCTTTCCATAGCACTCAGGCAAGTGAAAGAAATCAAAGGAATACAAATTGGAAGGGAAGAAGTCAAGCTCTCACTATTTGCAGATGATATGACCATATTCATAGAAAAACCTAATGAATCCAGCAGAAATCTATGGGATATTATTAGGCAATATAGCAAGGTGTCAGGCTACAAAATCAATGTACAAAAATCAGTGGCATTTCTTTATAAAAACACTAAATCCAAAGAATCAGATATTCAGAAATCACTCCTATTCATGGTTGCAGCAAAATCAATACAATACTTAACCAAAATAAAATAAATAAAATAAAATAAAGCTGACCAAAGAAGTGAAAGAATTGTGTACTGAAAATTATGAGTCTCTACTCAAGGAAATAGAAAATTATACAAATAAATACAAAGACATCTCATGGACATGGATTGAAAGAATAAATATCATCAAAATGAGTATTCTCCCAGAGCCTTATACAAATTTAAGATGATAACTATCAAAGTCCCAGTAAATATCTTTAAGAGAATAGAACAAAAACTATAATCATTTATCTGGAGCTAGAAAACACCTAGAATCACCAAAACAATCTTGAGGAAAAGAACAGAAATGGAGACATCACACTCCCAGATCTCAAACTATAAGGCCATCATCATCAAAACAGCCTGGCACTGGAACAAAAACAGTCACACAGACAAGTGGAACAGAATTGAAAGTCAAGAGCTAAACCCTCACACCTATGGACATCTAATCTTTAATAAAGGGGCACAAATATTAAATGGGAGAAATTGAAGAGGCTCGCTTCAATAAATGGTGCTGGGAAAACTGGGTGAAACATGCAGAGTAATGAAACAAACATTTTATCTCACCAGAAACAAAAATTAACTCCAAATGGACCAAGAACCTGGATGTTAGACCAGAAACTATCAAATACTAAGAGGAAAACATTGTTGGAACACTTTCCACCTAAACCTCAAGGACATCTTTGATGATACAAACCCACTTGCAAGGAAGACTAAAGCAGAAACAAATCAATCAGACTATATCAAGTTGAAAAATTTCTGCACAGTTAAAGAAAACAGCACACAAACACAGAGACTCCTCAGAGAATGGGAGAAGATCTTCACATGCCATACATCATACAAGAGACTAATCACCAAAATATACAAAGAGCTCAGCAAACTTAGCACCAAAAAATCAAATGACCCCATCTGAAAATGGTCAGAGGATATGAACAGAATATTCACTACAGAAGAGACCCAAATGGATAACAAACACATGAAAAATTGCTCCAGAAATGCAAATAAAGACAACATTGTGATATAACCTCACTCCTGAGAGAATGGCATACATAAAAAAGAACAACAGCAACAAATATTGGAGAGGCTGTGGGGACAGAGGAACCCTTCTGCACTGCTCTTGGGAATGTAAGTTGGTCCAAGCTCTATGGACAACAGTCTGGAGAACTCTCACAAGACTAGACATAGGCCTTCCATATGACCCAATAATTCTTCTCCTAGGAATATTCTCCCAGGACTCCATTATACATAACGAAAAAGATATGTGTATGCCTATGTTCATAGCAGCACAATTTGTAATAGCTAAAACCTGAAGCAACCCAGGTGCCCAACAACAGATGAGTGGTTCAGAAGGCTGTGGTATATATACAAAATGGAACACTATGCAGCCATTAAGAACAATGAACCCCCCATTCTCTCTCTGACCCATCTTGGATGGAACTAGAAGGGATTGTATTAAGTGAGCTAAGTCTGAAAGATAAAGACTAATATGGGATGGTCCCACTCATAAACAGAATTTGAGAAAGAAGAACAGAGAGGGAAACTCAAATCAAGATTTGACTGAATTTGGAGTAGGGCACCAAAGTAACAACAACTGGTTAAGGGTGAGGGTGTATGTTTGGCTTCATGGGGTGGGGGGGTAGGGAGTGGGGATGGGGAGGTGGGATAGTACATAGTCTTTTGGTGGTAGGAATGGTGTTTATGTACACTTCTATTTACTTTTAGTCATATAAATCACCATTTAGTTAATATGAGAGGGAAAAATTGATTGAATATCAAACTTTTTTAATGCACAGACCATAGGCTGAGTCTTTGATATGCTTACTCTCTTTAAAGCTTAGACCAGGGAGAACAGAAGTAACCAGTGGCACAGTTATATACAAATAATGTCAAAGGGCATAAATTATGGTGATGTTGTGTATGATACAGAAAATCCTAACAAATTTTTTTTCAAAGTTAACCCAATTGCCACATAATATGATTATAGCAATAACTACCTATTTCCTTCTCAAATCATAAAAAAGCAAGATCCTCCCGCTTACTCTATAGAGGCAATATTTCTCCAGTCCTGGAGCCTCTAGATTGGGGCTCACGTTCCTGCAGGCTTCTCTCAATTCATACTGAATGATATCGCAACTACTATTCCCAACCTAAACAACGCAACGAGTACCACCTCTGTATGCCTCACTTCACACTGTGTCCAGAGACTTCAGGCATGGAATGTCAACTCTTCAGCCTCATTACTCCGGTGAAACTTTTCCATTCGTAGGATTCTTTAATTCCATTTCAGGTGGTTTACTCCCCAGAAAAATCCTAAAACCTAGATATAGAACACCTTCCATGAGCCAGAGCATATGTTCACATGTATCCATAAAGTAGGGCAAAATATATACTTGAAGACACCAGTACACAATAGTCTACAGTGAGTCAATATGAAGTTGATTATGAAATAGTGTCTACTTAGATACCCTCCTCACATATTTCCTATTATACTTTCCTCACTGCCACGCTATCCTCATCAAAGCAAGGCCTGAAACAGCTGAATAAGGGCAAGAGACTGGCATACTTTAAGGATGACTCTTTAGTCACTATCAGGTCACGTTATCAGCTGGGGCCCTAGTCAGGGAGTCCTGAGATTCCCAAACAGACATGATGGGCCTAGACCTTGAATAAATCACTGTTTTCATTTTTACCAGTCATTTCTATCAGAAACAACAAAACAGACCCTTTTGTAGGCCCCTATAGGACCTTGCCCTCAACTTGAATCAACAATGCTAGAGAATGTTACATCCTCTGAAACAAGGCTGAACAAAATACTCCATGTTCCACCTGAAGAAGATGGGTCCTGAATTTGGGGCAGCTTGGAAGGTTCCTACTAATGACCACAGAATTATGAGGTTGGATCTATAGGGATGCAGAGGTCACATAGGCTCCTAAGCAGAATATGGGCCCCATATGAGATCAAATTGATGGGATTCACACTCAACAATATTTATACACCTTTCCCATATTTGGGAGCTACTCTCTTCCTAGATCCAGCTTCTGGTCTATTTATAGCCATGACATCATCTCCCCAGACAATAGCTAGATTCCACCTGCATATGATTTCAGGGTCATGGGAAAAAAAAACTAGTATAGCCACAAGCCCTTTGGAACTTGACTAAAATATTTCCACTAGCTACTTATAGAACGTAGACCCTCCCAACTCTTCATCTGCACTACTCTAGCCTTTAGGTTCATAATTAGTCAACAACTTGTTTACCTTTATATGTTAACTCCCTTTTCAGCCACCAGGTTTAAGATGCTATTATGATGCCAACCAGACTTCCCTGGACAGACAACCTCACCAATGTGTCCTGGAGCTCTGATTCCCCAGAACCCTGCCCCACTGGGGAAGGAGAGAGGCAGGCTGGGAGTATGGATCAACCTGTCAATTCCCATGTTCAGTGGGGAAGTAATTACAGAAGCCAAACTTTCCACCTTCTGGATCCTACTATGACCTTGGATCCATACTCCAAGAGGGTTAAATAATAGGAAAGCTATCAAGGGAGGGCATGGGACACAGAGTTCTGGTGGTGGGAATTGTGTGGAGTTGTACCCCTCTTATCCTACGGTTTTGTCTGTTTCCTTTTTATAAATAAAAAATTTAAAAAAACAATAAAATATATAGGAACAAACCTAAACAAAGAAGTAAAAGACTTGTATACTGAAAATTATGAGTCTCTATTCAAGAAAATAGAAAAAAAACACACAAAGGAGTGGAAAGATATTCCATGTTCATGGGTTGGATAAATTAACATAATTAAATAAATATACTCCCCAGAGCCATATACAAAGATAATGCTGTCCCCATTAAGATCCCAACCAATTTTTAGGAGAATAGAACAAAAGCTACAAATGTTTATATGGAACCAGTAAAAACCTATAAATGCTAAAACAATTTTGAGAAGAAAGAACAGAACTGGAGGCATCACACTTACAGATTTCAATATGTAATATAACACCTTTGAAATAAAAACTGTTGGGTACTAGAATATGAATAGACATACTGACCAGTGGAATATAAATGAGAGCCCAGACATAAGTCCCCACACCTAATCTTTGGCAAAAATGCAAAGGCTATTAAGTAGGGGAAAGAAGAGTCTTTTTAACAAATAGTGATGGAAAAAAGTGAATTGAAACATGCAGAATGAAACTGAACCACCATATTTCACCAAATTCAAAAGTAGATTCTAAGTGGATCAAAAACTTGAATGTTAGACCAGAAACTTTCAGATATCTAGAGGAAAATATTAGCAGAACTCTTCTCCACATAAATTTTAAAGAAATCTTCGGTGAAAGCAATCCAGTTACAAAGAAGGATAAAATAAACATAAAACAATGGGACTACATAAAGTTAAAAAGCTTCTATACCAAGGACTGAAAAAACTGAATAAGGGCAAGAGACTGTCATACTTTAATGATGATTCTTTAGTCACTACCAGGCCATTGCACCAGCTGGGGCCCTAATCGGGAGTCCTGAGATTCCCAAACAGATTTGATGGGCCTAGACTTCAAATAAATCCCTTTCTCCATTGTTATTGGTCATTTCTATCAGGAACAACAAAATAGATCCTTTTGTGGGCCCCCATAAGACCTTGTGCTTAACCTGGATCAACAATGGTAGAAAATGTTCCATCCTCCAAAGGGAGGATGGACAACATACTCTATGCTACACCTGAGGAAGATGGGTCGATACTGGGGCAGCATGTAATATTCCTACTCATGACCACATAATGTGAGCTCAGATCTAGAGGATGTAGAGGTCAAGCAGGCTCCTAAGCTAATTATGGGCCACAGATCACATCAAATCAATGAGGTTCATAGTAATATTCATACCCCTTTCCCATATTAGGAATCTACTCTCTTCCCTGATCCAGCCTTCTGGTCTTTTCCGGCCATGATATCATTTCTCCAGACAATAATTAAGATCCACCTGCATATCAAATTTCAGGCTCGGGCAAAAACAAAACAAAACAACCCACTAGTATAACTACAGGCCATTTGAAATATAACTAAATATGCCTACTAGCTATCCACAAAATGGAGGACCACCCCAACACTTCATCTGCACTATTCTAGCCTTTAGGTCCATGATTGTTCAACAATTTGTTTGGCTGAAAATGGTGAAGTCATCATTTTTAGTAGCTGAGTAGTATTACATTGTGTACATATACCACAACTTGCTCAGCCACTCATCTTTTATTAGACACCTGAATTGCTTCCAGGTTTTGGGTATTACAAATGGTGCTACTAAGAACATGGGTATAAACAAATTTTATTGGATGTGTGTGTTGGGTTCCTTAGGACATATCCCCAGGAGAGAAATTGCAGGATCATAAGGTAGGTCCACGTCTAGCCTTCTGATGGTTCTCCAGACTGTTCTCCACAGAGGTTGGACCAATTGACATTCCCACCAGCAGAGCAGGAGGGTTTCTTTGACTCCACAACCTCTCCAGCATTTGCTGCTGTTACCTTTTCTGATGTATGACATTCTCACAGGAGTGAAGTGGTATCTCATTGTTGTCTTTATTTGCATTTCTCTGACAATCAAAGACTTGGAGTATTGTTTCATGTGTTTCTCAGCATTTTGGATCTCTTCTGTGATGAATATTCTGTCCATGTCCTCTCCTCATTTTTGGATGGGGTTATTTGTTTTCTTGTTGAGTTTGGCAAGCTGTTTATTTATTTAGGTTATTAGGCTCTTGCCTAATATATGGCATGTAAAGATCTTCTCCCATTCTGTGAGGGGGGTCTCTTGGCTTGGGTAGAGGTTTCTTTTGCTGTGCAGAAGTCTTTCAATTTGATGTAGTCCCATAGGTTTATGCTTGTCTTAGTCATCTTTGTAATTGGATTTGTTTTATTGAAGATGTCTTTAAAATTTATGTAGAAAAGAGTTCTGCCAATGTTTTCCTCTAAGTATCTGATAGTTTCTGGTCTAACATCCAATACTTTGATCCACTTGGAATTTACTTTTGTATTGGGTGAAATATAGTGGTTCAGTTTCATTCTTCTGCATGACTCAACCCATTTTTATTGCTGTAGTTATTGTTGTTGATGTTATTGTTGGATAGGACAGAGAGAAATGGAGAGATGAGGGGAAGACAGATAGAGGGAGAGAAAGGTGAAGCAACCTGTGAAGCAACTCCCCTGCAGGTGAGGAGCCAGGGGCTTGAACTGGGATCCTTTTGCCGGTCCTTGAACTGGTGCCATGTGAGCTTTACTCACTGCACTACCGCCCGACTCTCCAATGTTGATTCTTTCAACTGTTTTTTTGTCTGAGATGGTTTTTATGCCTCCATCTACACTGAATGACAGTCTAGCAGGATACAATATTCTTGGTTGAAAGCCATTCTCATTGAGCACTTGATAAATGTCTTGCCATTCTCTTCAGGGTTGTAGTGTTTGTGTGGAGAAGTCAGCTGCTAATCTTATGGGTTTTCCTCTGTAGGTGTCTCTTTTGTTTTTCTCTTGCAGCCTTCAGGATATTTTCTTTATCCTTATTTATTTCCATTCTCAATGTGATGTGTCTTGGTGCCTTTAAGTCTGGGTTAGTTCTGTTTGGAAGGGACTCTCTGGGCTTCTTGAACCTTTTATGTTGTCTTTTATGTTGTCTAGACTAGAGAAGTTTTCAGCTATTATGCCCTGAAGAATGCTTTCTCTCCCTTCCCTCTTTCTTTCTCTGGAAAGCCAACAATGAGTATATCATTTCCTTTGAAGTCATTCCATAGATCTCTGTTGTTGTTTTAAGTATCTTTTAATCTCTTTTTGAGATCTCTTACTTCTTTTTTAGTTGTCTCCAATTTGTCCTCGATCTCACTAATTCTGTTGTTGGCATCATTTATTCTATTTTCTCTCCCCTCTACTGTTTTCTGGAGTTCTTCTATTTTGTTAACCTGTCCTGATACTGTTTGAGCTAGTTCAGCTAGTTGTATTCTAAGCTCAGCTATTTCATCTTTCAGCTCTCTAATAACCTTAAGATAATTAGTGTTTTCTTCCAGAGTCTCATTTGTTGTTTCTGCATATTTGATTACAATTCTTTCAAATTCTTTACTCACTCCTGTGATTATTTCCTTAACTAGTGTTTGGATGTTGACCTCATTATTTTGTGCTTCAACCTTTGGGGGGCTTTTAGCTAGACTCTTGTCCTGGTTCATTTCTCCAATATTTCTTCTTATTGGTTTAGCCATTTTACATAGTATGTTATGAGTTCCCTCTCTCAGTACTCTTCAAATTACTGATCCCTCTTGCCTGGATTGACTTGTGCCTAAGTAAGGTAATTAAAGGATTCACAGTTGTGAAATTTGACAGTTGTTTCAAGTTGGAGCACAGTGGCTTAAAAGCCTCTTTTTTTTTTTCTTTTGCTCTGTAGGGTATGGGAACCTGAGGGCTTTTAAAATATAGGTAGGCTTCTAGATTAATCACTGACTCCTGACCAAGAGATATAGCAGGGTGGGGCACAGATCACCCAGTGATTATGCAAAGAGACTCTTACAGCCTCATTGCTAGGCCACAGAGATATTTATCTTCTCCTTTGTTTCCTCATTAGTTCTCTGTCCCCTGGAGTCAGCGCAAGGCCTCCCCCCAAGGCTCCATACTCTGAGGGCAGTAGCAATGGGGACTGACAGTTGCATTTGATAAGTCTCAAGGGAATCCTCTCCTCCCTTCAGCCATCTTTTTGTTGGTGAAACAGACTGGAGGTGGTGTCTCAACTGGTAAACTTCCAGACTGTTACCAGCCACTTAATCTCTCCCTAGTCTCCTCTCTGTCCATGATCCACATGTCTTTGCACTCACCAGTTGTTGTTAAGGTTCGGGGCTCCAGATGGCTGGGCTAGCTTCACAGCAACTCAGAGACTCAGGCACACATGGCTGGGCAGTGAAGCTGTATTTCTTTATTCACGAACAACGATTCATAAACTAACCCAAACTAATCACCACACAGATCTCTCCTGCATCCTTCTCCTCATGTGTCTGCGCCAAGAACTCTCGAATTACGTAGCATAGGGGGTGGGGAGAAAGAGAGGCACAAAACTAGCAAGGGCCAAACCAATTCTCCTGGTGGTGGGAGAGCGAGACCAAACCAATGTGAAACATACAACAATTCCCCCTTTTCTTTTTTAACTAAATGACCATAGTATCGGGGAGTGGGGTGAACTTCTTATATTGTACAGGCATTTTCAAAAAAGAAACTGACACAAACATGGAGGAACATGTAAGCGAGCAACAAGAAACAATGTGCTGCCAAGGGAAGGCCTGAGGGGGGCGTTTTTGCCTCTGTGGGCAAAACTTTATCTGCTAAAAAAAAAAAAAATTTCCTGCCTCTGGGGGCTTCTTTTGCCTCTGGGGGGTGTTACTTGCCTTGACGGGCATTTTTTTAGCATGGGGGCAGGGAACGGCCTAGAGTGCCAAGGCAGCTGGTTGCAGTCAGTCTTTGAGAAACCTAGCAGCATAAAGGGAAGCTGCAGTGTCCAAGAGGTGTACCAGTGAGTTCAATAGAAATGCCAGTCCAAAGCAGATGTCCACAGAAGAATGCCAGGGGGTAAAACATTGTATGACTGACGAAGGTCAGCTGCTGGAATTCCACTTTTCTGTAGAGAACTTGACAGCTGCAATTTACTTACTATGAAACAAAACTTGTAGCAGGTTAGAAGTTTATCACAATTGATAACTCTATTACAATCATTAGCATAACCATAGCGCAGTCTAACGTTTTTAATTGAGAAGGAATTTGAGAATTTAACATATCAACAATCCTATTTAACCTTTTGTTACACCCATTCAAGATGGAGACACACCCTAGGTGTGTGCAGGTTTTTTTTTTTTTAGACTAACTTAGTCTAAAAATATATATTGATTTTTAACTAATTTTTAACTCAGACTTTAAATGTAAGTTAATTTTACCTTTATGAGAACTATGTTGAAAACCTTTTTCATTTAACTTTGTCTGGTAAGAATATAGCCTTAAAGTTATATTTTTAACCTTAAAGTTAATGTTTACCAAACTTGAAACACTCACGTACACATGGTCTTTAATATACAAGGAGAGAAACCTTTGTTACAAAGATATGTCATTTTAAACAGGAATTTAGAACTATACTGTCTTAGTTGTTGGGGGGGACATTGTCCAGCGGTGGCCTCTTGAGCAACTTCAGCTTCAGGAATTGTAGAGAGCAAGACCAAACCAATGTGAAGCATACAACAACCAGTGATTTGTTGGGTTCCTGAAGAAATTCTAGTCCTCCACTGTTGTAGTTTTTATTGTTGTTATTGGTGTCATCATTGTTGTACAGGACAGACAGAATGGAGAGAGTAGGGGAACACAGAGAGGAAGAGAGAAAGACACCTGCTTACCTGCTTCACTGCATTCACAGTGACTCCTCTGCAGGTGGAGAACTGGGGCTCGAACTTGGATCCTTATGTAGGTCCTTGTGTTTTGTGCCACATGTGTTTAGCCAGCTTCACTACCACCCGACTCCCATATCTTTAATCTATTAATTCTAATACATTAATTACTAATCCTATTTATCAAAAAAGCATGCAACTTAACTACTGAGATACTTTTCTGTAAGTAGATGAGTAAATGGTGGTACATCCACACAAAGGGGTATTATCCACCAGGCTAAATAAGTTAGCTTCCAATACATAAAATGACAATAGACACCATTTAAATGTATGTTATTAAGTGAAATAATCCATTATGAAAAACACTATGTGCGATATTAGACTAGATTGTAAAATGGCAAAATCATGTAGATGATAAACATATTTATGGTTTCCAGGCAATGAGGGAAAGGGGGTGGTGATAAATGAGGTACAGGAATGTAGGCCAATAAAATAGTTACTGTAACACTTAAATGGTGTATATGTGTCATCACACATTTATCAAAACCCACAGAATGTACACCAGTACCAGTGGACATGAGTACAAACTACAGACACTGAGTAACAATGGTGTGTCAGTGCAAGTTCTCAGTTGTAACAGATGTACCATCTGGGGAGGTGGGTGGTCATGGGAGGTTGTTTACAGCAGAGCCTGTGTATGTAGGAGCAAGAGCTATATGAGAAATGTCTGAGTCTTCTGCTTAATTTGCCTATGAACTTAAACCTTTTCTGAAAAATAAATTCTACTAAAAAATTTCAATAAAGCCAAAAAGATATCTTTTGTTACTCACCCTATCCGCAAACTTATTTCACCAATATTCAATGACTTTCTTGGTGGCATTCTTCTCTATCTAGTTTCCACTAACTAAATTTCTATTGTGTAAAATGTGTTAGAAGCTCTTTATTCTATAAATGTTTCTTTTCTGTACTAATGAAACAGCTCCAACTTCTCCTAGCTTTAGTCCACATCCATGTTCAAGTCTTTTTTCTATTTTATTTATTCAGTTAATTAACAAGAGAGATAAAGAGAGGCAATGGCTATAGATGATAACATATAGGAATTATGAAGTTGATGATGACAATATAGAGATATACCAAGACCGCACTTCTCTAGCTTATGGTGGTACTCAGGACTGAACCTGGAAACTCAGAGTCTAAAGCATGAAACTATTTTCAGGAACATTGTTATATATTCCCAGCCCTTATTTGATGTTCTTAAATTAGAGCACTTCATAGTCTGGCCTGTTGGTAGTTTCAGGGATATAATCTGTAACATCTCAAATGCAAATCCTATGAACTACAACAGCAAGATCTCCTTGGTTTGATTCTTGAATTTTTTTTTTTTTAAATTTTTAATTTAAGAAAGGATTAGTGAACAAAAGCATAAGGTAGGAGGGGTACAACTCCACACAATTCCCACCACCCAATCCCCATAACCCACCCTCTCCCATGATAGCCTTCCCATTCTCTAGCCCTCTGGGAGCATGGACCCAGGGTCATTGAGGGTTGCAGAAGGTAGAGGGTCTGGCTTCTGTAATTGCTTCCCCGCTGAACATGGGCGTTGACTGGTTGGTCCATACTCCCAGTCTGCCTCTCTCTTTCCCTAGTAAGGTGTGTCTCTGGGGAAGCTGAGCTCCAGGACACATTGGTGGGGTCTTCAATCCAGGGAAGCCTAGCCAGCATCCTGGTGGCATCTGGAACCTGGTGATTGAAAAGAGAGTTAACATACAAAGCCAAACAATTTGTTGAGCAAACATGGATCCCAAGATTGGAATAGTGGAGAGGAAGTGTTGGGGAGGTACTCACTGCAAACTCTAGTGTAATCCTGCTTTCAGGTATATATTTTGCAGTAGTTTATGGATACGTGTGCGCATACGCTCTCTCTCACAGAAACTGGTGTATGTCTAGGTTATGGGACTTTGTTAGAAAGTGAACTACCTGAGATGAAATTAGAGTGTACTATAAAAGGAAAGGTCTCACCCGAGTAATGAAGCTGAAGGGTTGTCATTCCACACGTGAAGTCTCTGGATACACTCTGAGGTGAAGCATGTTGAGATGGCAATCGTTGCTTTGGTTAGGTTGTGATCGACGGATGCAATATTATTTGGTATGGATTGGGAGAAGCATACGGGAAAGTGAGCCCTATCCATGGGTGCCAGGACTGGGGGAAGTAGGGGCTCTATAGTGAAGATGTGAGGTTCCTGCTGTCTTAGGCTTCAAAAAGACAATCAATAGTTAATATTATCATCACATTATTTGTTAATTGGGTTAACTTTGAAAAGTCCCTTTGTTATGGTTTGCTGTACAGTACCCAGTATCTTGTATATAGCTGTGCTATTGGAAGCTTCTAATCTACTTGGTCTAGGCTTTTGAGAGAGTCCGCATATCAAATACGTTGCCTATCTATTAAAAAGATTCAGTTTGTCTTTTGAGAACCTTTGAGACATACAATTGATTTCCCCCTCTCATATTAATTAACTACTGATTTATATGTCTACATTTTGCTAGGAGTGTACATAAACACCATTCCCATCACCAAAGGACCGTGACCCATCCCTCCCGCCCATTCCCACCCCCCACTGGCCCAGGAAGCTACATGTCTACCCCTCACCACTGGGTTTTTACTTTGGTGCCCTATTTACAATTTGATCAGGTCCTGCTTTTAGTTTCCCTTTCAGATCTTCTAAGTCAGCTTCTGTTGATGAGTGGGATCATCCCATACTCATCTTTATCTTTCTGACTTAGTCCACTTAACATAATTCCTTCTAGCTCTGTCCAAGATGGGTCAGAGAAGGTGAGTTCATTGTTCTTGATAGCTGCATAGTATTCCATTGTGTATATATACCACAGCTTTCTCAGCCATTCATCTGTTGTTGGGCACCTGGGTTGCTTCCAGGTTTTAGCTATTATGAATTGTGCTGCTATGAACATAGGAGTACACACCTCTTTTTGGTTGGGTGTTATGGAGTCCTTGGGGTATAACCTCAGGAGAGGAATTATTGGGTCATATGGAAGGTCCATGTCTAGCCTTCTGAGAGTTTTCCAGACTGCTCTCCACAGAGGCTGTACCAATTTACATTCCCACCAGCAATGTAAAAGGGTTCCTCTGTCCCCACATCCTCTCCAGCATTTGTTGCTGCTGTCCTTTTTGATGTATGCCATTCTTACAGGAGTGAGGTGGTATCTTAGTGTTGTCTTGATTTGCATTTCTCTGACAATCAGTGACCTAGAGCAGTTTTTCATATGTTTGTTAGCCTTTTGGATCTCCTCTGTGGTGAATGTTTTGTTCATTTCCTCTGCCCATTTTTGGATGGGGTCATTTGCTTTTTTGCGGCTAAGTTTGCTGAGCTCTTTATATATTTTGGTGATTAGTTTCTTGTCTGATGTCTGGCATGTGAAGATCTTCTCCCATTCTGTGAGGGGTCTCTCTGTTTGTTTAATAGTTTCTTTGGATGTGCAGAAGCTTTTCAATTTGATGTAGTCCCATTGGTTTGTTTCTGCTTTGGTCTTCCTTGCAATTGGGTTTGATTCATCAAAGATATCCTTGAGGTGTAGATGGGAAAGTGTTTTACCAATGTTTTCCTCTAAGTATTTGATTGTTTCTGGTCTGACATCTAGGTCTTTGATCCATTTGGAATTGATTTTTGTTTCTGGTGAGATAAAGTGGTTCAATTTCATTCTTCTGCATGTTTCAACCCAGTTTTCCCAGCACCATTTATTGAAGAGAGCCTCCTTCTTCCATTTAATCCTTTGGGCCCCCTTATCAAAGATTAGATGCCCATAGGTGTTGGGATTTACTTCTGGGCTTTCAATTCTGTTCCACTGGTCTGTGTGCCTATTTTTGTTCCAGTACCATGCTGTTTTGATGATGATGGCTTTATAATATAGTTTAAGGTCTGGGAGTGTGATGCCTCCATTTCTGTTTCTTTTCCTTAGGATGGTTTTGGCAATTCTAGGTGTTTTCAGGTTCCAGATAAATGATTGTAGTGTTTGTTCTATTCTCTTAAAGAAGCTTGGTGGAACTTTGATGGGTATTGCATTGAATTTGTATATGGCTCTGGGGAGAATGTTCATTTTGATGATATTTATTCTTCCAATCCATGAGCATGGGATATCTTTCCATTTCTTGGTATCAGTTTCTATCTCCTTGAGTAGCGACTCATAGTTTTCAGCATACAAGTCTTTCACTTCTTTGGTCAACTTTATTCCTAGGTATTTGATTGATTTTGCTGAAACAGTAAATGGGAGTGATTTCTGGATGTCTTCTTCTTCAGATTTAGTGTTTGCATAAAGAAATGCCACTGATTTTTGTACATTGATTTTGTAGCCTGATACCTTGCTATATTGCCTAACAACTTCCAGTAATTTTCTACTGGATTCTTTAGGTCTTTCTATGTATACTATCATATCATCTGCAAATAGTGAGAGCTTGACTTCTTCCCTTCCAATCTGTATCCCTTTGATTTCTTTCTCTTGCCTGATTGCTATGGCAAGAACTTCCAATACTATGTTGAAGAGTAACGGTGACAGTGGGCAGCCCTGTCTAGTCCCTGATCTGAGGGGGAATGCTTTCAGCTTCTCTCCATTGAGTATGATGTTGGCTGTAGGTTTGCTATATATAGACTCCACTATCTTGAGGAATTTCCCATCTATTCCCATTTTTTGTAGAGTTTTGAGCATGAATGGGTGTTGGATTTTATCAAAGGCTTTCTCTGCATCTATTGAGATAATCATGTGGTTTTTGGCTTTGCTTTTATTGATGTGATGAATGACATTGATTGATTTACGGATGTTGAACCAGCCTTGCATTCCTGGGATGAATCCCACTTGGTCATGATGAACAATCTTTTTGATGTGTTGCTGTATCCGGTTGGCCAAGATCTTGTTTAATATTTTGGCATCTATGTTCATCAGAGATATTGGTCTGTAGTTTTCCTTTTTTGTTCTGTCCCTATCAGCTTTTGGTATCAGGGTGATGTTGGCTTCATAGAAGGTGGAAGGGAGTATTCCTGTTTCTTCAATCTTATGGAATAGCTTAAGAAGTATGGGTATTAACTGTTCCCTGAAAGTTTTGTAGAATTCGTTTGTGAAGCCATCTGGTCCAGGACTTTTGTTGTTGGGGAGATTCTTAATAACGGTTTCAATTTCTTTGTCTGTGATTGGTGCATTTAGATTTTGTAGTTCTTCTTGGTTCAGTTTTGGAAGTGCATAGGTTTCTAGGAATTGTTCCATTTCTTCCAGATTCTCTAGCTTGGTGGCATATAGTTCTTTATAGAAGTTTCGCAGAATTCTCTGGATTTCTGTGGTGTCAGTTGTGATATCTCCTGTATCGTTTACAATTCTATTAATTTGAGTCTTCTCTCTTTTTTGTTTGGTGAGTCTGGCTAGGGGTTTGTCAATTTTGTTTAATCTTTCAAAGAACCAACATTTGGCTTCATTGATCTTTTGTATGGTTCTTTTATTTTCGATGTTGTTTATTTCTGCTCTAACTTTAGTGATTTCTGTCCTTCTGGTTGCTTTAGGGTTCCTTTGTTCCTCTTCCTCTAAGTCCTTGAGGTGTGTAGTAAGTTCGTTCATTTGGGCTTCTTCTTGGTGTTTAATATGTGATTGTATAGCTATAAGTTTCCCTCTCAGTACTGCTTTAGCTGTGTCCCAAATATTTTGATAGGTTGTGTCTTCATTTTCATTAGTTTCCAGGAACATTTGAATTTCCTGTTTGAGTGAGTGTCTGACCCAGTGGTTCTTAAGGAGCATGTTGTTTAGTTTCCAAATTCTATGTCTTTTAATAATTTTCCGTTTGTTGTTAAAAGTTAGTTTTACTCCACTGTGGTCTGAGAAGATACTTGGGATGATTTCAATGCTCTTGAATTTATTGATGCTGTCTTTGTGGCCTAACATGTGGTCTATCCTTGAGTATGTGTTGTGTGGATTTGAAAAGAAGGTGTATTCCAGTTTTTTGGGGTGGAGGAGTCTGAAAATGTCCAAGAGGTCTAGTCTGTCAATCTCTTCATTCAATTCTCTTGTATCTTTATTGGTTCTCTGCTTTGTTGATCTGTCTAAGTGTGAGAGTGGGGTATTGAAGTCTCCCACTATTATTGTATTACTATTGATGTATTTTTGAAATTCTTTCAATAGGTGTTTAATGTATTTAGATGGTCCCTCGTTGGGTGCATAGATGTTAATAATTGTTAAGTCTTCTTGGCTGATTGATCCTCTAATCATTATGTAATGTCCTTGCCTATCTTTTATTACTTTATTTAATTTAAAATCTATCGTGTCTGAGATGAGAATGGCTGTTCCTGCCCTTTTTTGTGGACCGTTAGCCTGTATGATAGTTTTCCATCCTTTCACTTTAAGTCTGTGTTTATCTTGTTGTGACAGATGGGATTCTTGCAAGCAGCATATGGTTGGGTTATGTTTTCTGATCCATCCCCCCACCCTGTGCCTTTGGATGGGTGAGTTTAAGCCATTGACATTTATTGATATTATGGATTTAATGTATTGTAGTGCCATTGTTCTAAAAAACAATTTGTTTACTCTGATATATTACAAGTATTATAGTGATGTTCTTGTTTATAAGAGGTCTTTTAGTACCTCTTTCAGGGCCGGCTTGGTGATAGTTGCCTCCTTTAACTGTTGTTTGTCTAAGAAGGTTTTGATCCCTCCATCTAGCTTGAATGAAAGTCTAGCAGGATATATAATCCTTGGTTGAAACCCTTTTTCATTCAGGGCTCGATAGATATCTTGCCACTCCCTTCTGGCTTTTAGAGTTTGAGTTGAAAAATCTGCAGAAAGTCTTATGGGTTTTCCCCTGTATGTGACTTTTTGTTTCTCTCTTGCAGCCTTTAGGATCCTTTCTTTATCCTTACTTCTTCTCATTGTGACTATGATGTGTCTTGGTGTTTTCAGGTCTGGGTTGATTCTGTTTGGTACTCTCTGGGCCTCTTGCACCTTGATATCCTTTCTGTTATTCAGGTCTGGGAAATTTTCTTGTATTATTTCCTCTTGGATGTTTGCTTCCCCTTCCTCTCTTTCTTCCTCTGGCAGGCCAATTATACGAATGTTACTTCTTTTGAGATCATCCCATATGTGTCTGTTGTTGTTTTCAGTGTCTCTCAATCTCTTTTTAAGCTCTTTCACCTCTTTCTTAGTTTTCTCTAACTCATCCTCTGTCTGACTAATTCTGTTTTCTGCTTCTGTTAGTCTGCTTTCCCTTGCCTCAGCTTCTTTCTTCATTACAGCTATTTCAGCTTTCAGTTCTCTAATTGTCTCAAGATAATCGGTATTTTCCTTGGGGGTCTCAACTGTTGTTTCCCTAATACTGCCATTTCTTTCTTCCAATGTTGTTTTCATTTCTGTGATTAATAAGTTTATTATTGTTTGCATACTTTTCTTATCTATGGTTACTTCTGACTGATTTGTGGTTTCTTCTGGGCTCTTGTCTTCATTCATTGGGGTAGCAGTTTTATTTGTTTTTAATCTACCCATTTTTTTTTAATTTATGTGTTTCTCTCTTTTTTTTTTTTTTAATGCTCTGTTGTTCCTCAGTTGTTGTGTTTTGAGCACAAGTAACACTGTACTAAATACCTTTATGACAATTGCACTCACCAACCTCCGGAATAACCGTAGCAATTGAAGTAAGTATTGAGGGAGTTTAATCGTTACCAGTTAGCCAAACATTTTCTCCAGTCCGTGAAAAAATAGTAACCAAATCCCAGTGAAGAAAGAGAAAAGGAAGAGAGGATAGCAAGAATAGACAGTTATGCAAATCTACTATCCAGTGTATATTCTAAGGGTAACAAGAGTGTAAAGGGAACTAGAGCAGAGATACACACATAGAGAGTCCACTCTGGGTCAGATTTCTTCCCCAAAGTAATTCACAAATTCAGAAAGGCAAAGAAGAAAGAAGTGTATGACAAGATTAAAAAAAAAAAAGAAAGAAAGAAAAAAAAAGAGATAGAGAGAGATAAGAGAGAGAAAAGGGAGGAGATAAGAAGTAGAGTTGTAATTAAAGAGCAGTGCGAGGAACTTCCCAAATGTGTATCAGTGAATTAAAAAAAAAAAAAAAAAAAAAAAAAAACCCTGTTTGGTGGTATGGGGTATCCTGCTAGTAGCTGGTCCCAGGCACTGCTTATGGGGGGGGGGGGGCGGCGTGAAGGATGTATGCTTGAAAATTAAAAGGAAGAAAAAAGAATTTTTTCCCCTACTCTAATTCTTAACCCAAATTAAGTTATAGAAACATCCTTGGTATGACCGTTATGGCCCCTTATTGGCTGACTTGCTAAAGGCAGAAAATCCTATTGTTTACACGAGATGTGTCCGGAGCTCAAAGGCTAGCCGCTTCTGCTTCTCCGGGCGCCATCTTCCGGGAAACCCCGCCCTCCAGACTTTTTTAAAGGATTTCACAAAAATGAAAACTAGCTCCAAGTCCTTTGATCCAATGAGAGCTATACTCAAGAAGTCTTTGGATCCACCCTCAGGGTCGCGGTGGACCCTAGCGACTCCCAAGAGGCAGCCCCCGAGCTAAAGTGCTCTCTCCGGGTCCTCTGCCTGCTGCGCTCTGCAACTGGCGGCGGAGGAGCCGCCTTCCCGGGCGGGCGGAGGACAATGCCCGGCGCACTCGCCTTGCCTGGCGCCGCCTGGGAATTCTGGAGCCCCGCTAGTCCGTGTCCCCTTTGCTCTAATTGTTAACCCAAATTAAACTGTAATCACTTCTTTGGTGCTCCCCCCTTGTTGACTGGCCTGCTAAAAGCAGAAAATCCTACCTTTGCCGACGATGCTATCAGAGCACTCGCTGTTAGCGACTTCTCAGGCCGTCGCCATCTTACCTCCTCTGATTCTTGAATTTTATAAGCCCAACACTAGGGTAGCCCCTTGCATTCTCAGGTTCAAGCAATAATTATAATGATATTTCTATTTAAAAATACTTAATTACCTGGTGCTAATTTTTTTATCACTAAAACTGTATTGATGGTGATATAATGGTTTTTTTTTTGTTCATAAAATTATTAGATTTAAAGTTTATGGCTTTTCATCCATACAGGGTATATGTTAAGTCACCATAATCACCACCAAAGCCATGTACAGCACCCCCAAACTCCCCCAACCTCCACACTTCTCATAAACTGAACAATTATGTGGTTAATATTTACTTTGCAAGTTGATGTGTTTAGTCACTCATACTCCACACATAAGCAAAATTATCTGTGAGTTGTCTTTCACTTCTTTACTTAGCAAAATCACCTACAGTTCTGTTCATTTTGTCCCACATAACACAATCATATTTTTTGAATTGTAGAACAGTGTTCCACTGAATATAGATCCCATTACTTTATCCAGCCTCATTGGGCATTTAGGCTGATTCCTTGTTTTAGCTGTTTTAAATAGTGTTACAATGAATATGGGGGTGCATATATCTTTTCTAATTTGTACTACCAAGTCCTTTGGATATACGTCAAGGAGAAATATTGCTAGAACATAATTTATTGTCATTTTTTGTGTAAGGAATCTGCATACTATTCTTCATTCTCTGGTGCTAATTCTATATCCCACTGTTACTCTTAACACATTTTTCTCTCCTTTCAAGTCAGATAGATCCTGAAATACCTTAACAAATCCTGAGTTTTTCTCTAAATAAAATATCACCTATACTTTTAACTCCTAGAAGGTTTTCTTTTGAAAAACTTGGTTATTAAATAACTATAAATTTCAATGCCCTTCTCCTTCATCCCATCTTGTTCATGAAGTTTCCTTTGATTTCACCAGCTGGCACTCATTTTCCTATTCTGGGAACTTTGCCAAGTGTCATTTGTTTCTATTTTTATGTAGTGTTTTTTTATTTTTTAATTCTGGCTCATGACCATTTACTTTTAAGTTTAAATTTCAAGTTTGTCAAAAAGAAACATATTTAGAACATTTTACTCTTTAACATGGTAATTTCATTCACTTAGCTAACATATTAGGATAACAATAACTTTATCTTACAAAGAAATATGCTGAAAGATAGAAGAGAATGAAATTTATTTCAGGAGAGAATTGAGTACTCCCACATCAACAAACAGCTCATTATTGACAAGGGATCTCAGAACACTAAATGGAGAAAGTCTTTTCAACAAGTGGGGCTGAAAAAGTTGTATTTAAACATGTGGAAGAATGAAACAAGATTGACACTTCAAATGAATCAAGGACTTGAATGTTAGACCACAAACTATCTATAGTGTTGTTGTGTGCGGGCCGCAGAAAAGAGAGGGGGTCCGGAGTGAAGAGGAAACACAAATCTTTATTTGCACTGGCACCTCAGAGTTGGGTGCTAGAGAAGCAGGCTAGGCCACGTGGAGGTAGCTAAAATGGCTGCCTCACACAATAACCTTTCCTGCGTCTGAACACCGGAGTGAAGTGCTGGCAAGAGAGCGAGGTGTGGAAAATGAAGGGTTTTTATAGGAGTAGCTTTCACGAGAATGGGAAGGGGGAGGAGTAACCACAGCACTCCAGGATAGGATGATAACTCTCATGAGAATGGGAGGGGGGAGGAGTGATCAAATCTCTCCAGATATCGTGGGGATATAGACAATGTCCTGAGGGCATAACATGGCGGAACAGGCACTCCCAGAATGTCCCAACTCTCACAGGAACTAGTAGCCTGAGGAGACAACATGGCAGATGTGACTGCATCAGCATAATTTCCCAGCACTATAGAAGAACACATTGGTAGAACGTACTTAAATGTTTGCTTAGGAAATGCCTTTGAAGATTCAAGACCAACAATAAAGCAAAACAAACAAGCAAGCAAAATGGGACTATATCAAATTGAAAAGCTTCTGAACACTGAAAAGGACTATCACCAAAACATAAAGACACCCTAGTGATTAGTAGAATATCTTTACATGATATACATTGGACAGAGGGTTAATAACACCAGTGATTAAAGGATTGATATTCAGCAACAAAATTTAAATGACCTGGCTAAAAATAAGGAGAGGACATGGACAGAATTTTCAACAAAGATTCAGGGGGGCAGCAAACATATGAGAGAATGTTCAAAGTTAATGATGATGAGATAAACATAAATAAAATCAATAATGAAATATCATTTCACTCCTGTGAGAATGTCATACAATAGAAAGAACAGAAACAACAAGTACTAGTGTAGTGCAAATTTGTAGTATGTAGAATTTAATACACTACTGGTGTAAACTTAAAATGGTCCAATCCTGAGGAAGTCAGCCTAAAGATATATCAAAACACTAGAAAGATTCATCCTATAACCTAAAAATCCTTCTCATAGTGATATAGAAGGAAAAAAATTCTATCAAAACCTATTCTAATTTGTGCACAGATTTGGCAACATTACTTATAACAGCCCAAACATGGAAGCAACCCAGATGTTCAAAGGCAGATTAGTGGTTAAGAAAGTTGTAATATTCAAACTCATATTAAGTTTATGTGGTATGGGCTCACATTAGTGAGCCCATACCACTAGTGGGATTTAGTGGGGTCTAAGTTAACCTTAAGTTTTACTGTATTTACTTGCACTATAACAACTGGGAGAAAGTCTAAGTTTGTTGTATAAAGAAAGGACTACAAATGCTGAATAAGGGTAAAAGAGTGGAT
Source organism: Erinaceus europaeus (assembly GCF_950295315.1). Classification (NCBI taxonomy): domain Eukaryota; kingdom Metazoa; phylum Chordata; class Mammalia; order Eulipotyphla; family Erinaceidae; genus Erinaceus; species Erinaceus europaeus. The sequence goes on along the minus strand of NC_080178.1, from coordinate 37,821,172 downwards.
CATTTAATGATGGCCTTTTTGGTTAACACCAGGCCACTCCATCATTTGGGACCCTAGTCAGGGAATCCTTGGGCTCCTCCATAGACAATATGGGCCTAAACTTCTAATAGGTAACTCACCACCATCCCTGGCCAATTCCATCAGAAACATATTCATAGCCATTTTGTGGGCCACTACAGGACCTTGGTTTCACTATAAAGTAGCAATAGTAGGGACTGTTCCACTCCCCAACAGGAGGTTAGATTATCCTACCCTGCCACTAAAGAAAGACTGGTCTGTAATGAGTGTAGCCTAGAGTGTTCCCAACTGTGACCACAGACTACAAACAGACTGAACTCAAAGGTTACACTGGCTCCCACGGACTACAGACTGACAGGAACTCAAAGATTACACTGGCTCCCATGCTAAATGTATATGGGCCATAGGTCAGATCAATGGTGCAAATGGTTAATTGCATTTTTATCCTTTCTTCAAGTTTGGGAATCAATATTGAAATGTCTCACCCTATTGTCAACTCTGTTACCATATTCCCAGACAATATTTTTAGTTCAGCTGAATGTTAGCTATCAAGCTCAGGCACAAATCACTGAAGTCGTGGGCCCAGAAGAACATACCTAAAGTGGTATTTTTAGTTTTTCTCCATAATAAGATCCTTAATTTATTGTCCTACTTTTTGATTCTTCTTTATAAGCATTTTGTCCTACTTAACACCTTTCAGCTACCAAGTTGCAGATGCTGTTATGATTCCATCATGACTTCCCTGGTCAGATGGCCTCATCAATATGTACCAAAACCTCACTTCTACTGAACCTTAATCCACTAGGGAAAGATAGTAACTGTCTGGGGGTATGGACTGACCTGTCAGACCCATGTCTATGGAGAAGCAATTACAGAATCCAGAAACCCTACCTTCCACATCTCAAAAGGATTTTTGGTTCGTACTTCCAGAGTGGAAGAAATGTTAGGGGAAGATGAGGGATCTGAACTCAAATTCCATCAGGACTGAAAGAAGTACATTAGAAAAGAGTGAATTAGAAAGGAAAAGAATACAAGACCATGAAAAAATGGGTAAGTATATATAAATATAGATACATAGTTATGGAAATAATAGTTAATTAATGGGGCTAGTTGGTAGCACACCTGGTTGAGTGCACATGTTATAATGCACCAGGACCTGGGCTCAATCCCTGGTTCCCACATGCAGGGGGAAAGCCTTTCAAGTGGTGAAACAGTGTTACAGATGTCTCTTTGTCTCTCTTCTTCTCTACCTCCCCTTCCCTCTTTATTTCTGACTGTCTCTATCCAATAAATAAGTAATGATAAGAAAAAAAAAAAAAAGAAATGATAGTCAACCATATCTGTGATCTTGGTAGAACTACTTCAGTTTCCAGTGGAGGGAATGGGGACACAGAACTGTCTGTGGTGGTAGGAATGGTGTAGAATTATACCTAATTATCTCATAGTTTTGCAAATCAGTAATAAATAGTAATAAAATAATAAAATAAACATCTGTGATATATATCATGTATATAAAATGACAAAATCATGCCCTTTGGCTCAATTTGGTTGGAATTTGAAGGAATCATATTAAGTGCAATAGTAAAACAGAGAAAGATAAATAATACATGAATTCACTTATAGGTGGAATTAAAGAAACAAGAAGGGTAAAGCAAAGTGCATGGTGAAATTTGGACTGAATATGGTCTGTTGCAGCAAGGTTGAGAATGTCTGACTCTGTGTGTGTGTGTGTGTGTGTGTGTGTGTGTGTGTGAGTGTGTGTTGGGGGTGGGCAGTCTTAGAGGGCATTGGGGACCCAGTTACAGTGATGGAGAAGAACCTAAGTTGGTGGTGGGGTTGGTGTGCTAACACCCACCACTGAGGATGAAATTGTACTCATGTGACAACAATGTTCTTATAAATCATTGTTTCTCAGATAAAGTATAAAGAAAAAACTAAATCCTGGTTTACGACAGAATTCTTTGAAGAGAAATAACCACCACAACAAAACATGTTTAGTTACATTTACACTCTGCCTCCAATGAACTCAACAATAACTTCATTTAATTAAAAAGATATGTTTGCTAAAGGGAAGTAAAACTGATTTTGAGGAGTCAGAGATAGCTCAGTTGGTAGGATTCATGACTTGCCATGTATTTAGGACCAGGTTTGAGCCTAAGCAACACTTTAGAATACAACAGCATTGGAGGAATTCTGATGTTATCCTCTCTCTCTCTCTCTCTCTCTTTCCCTCCCTCCTCTCTCCCTCTCCTTCTCCCTCTCCCTTTCCCTTTCTCTTTGTTTCTCTCATATATGTACCAAAATAAGGAAGAATTAAAACAAAGCCAATAAATAAAACAATTTGGCAGTAGTGAAATCACACATGGCTGTGGCCCCAGTGCTACAAAAACAAACAAACCTTAATTTTAATCAGTTAAATGCTCAAATTTTATTTTTTTTCAACCAACTTTTTCAGATAAAGACACAAAGGGAGAATGGGAGAGACCCTAAATGGGAGAATGGGAGAGACACTAAAGTTTGTAGTGGGTTAAGTATAGCAAAGTAACTTGTACTATCCAGTTGAGCTAACTTGCCATTCCAAATACTCTAATTTTAAAAGCTCCACAATGCAATCAAAATAATATTTAGAGTATTGAAAATTACATTTTCTAATAGCCTCAGTTATAAAAGAAGGCATTACGGTTGTTCATGTTCACACTCTGAAACACAGAAACAATTTTGGAATTGGTAGTCAGAAGACTGATGAATGTAATTTATTCATTTTTAAACTTCAGTTTCCTTTTTTAATTTATTATTTTTATTTTTAAATATTTATTTTATTTATTTATTCCCTTTTGTTGCCCTTATTGTTTTATTGTTGTTGTTGTTGTTGGATAGGACAGAGAGAAATGGAGAGAGGAGGGGAAGACAGAAAGGAGAAGAGAAAGATAGACACCTGCAGACCTGCTTCACCGCCTGTGAAGCAACTCCCCTGCAGGTGGGGAGCCGGGGTTCGAACCGGGATCCTTATGCCAGTCCTTGTGCTTTGCGCCACCTGCACTTAACCCGCTGCGCTACAGCCCGACTCCCTTCAGTTTCCTTTTATTCATTCATGAAAAGGGCCAGTGCTTATGCACTGCCTTAATATCTATACCAAGTCCTTTTGTTAAACAAGTAAGATTTAACATGAGTGGATGATCTCTTAAAGCTTGTAGTCTTACTACCTCATCATTGCTAAAAGTCTTGTGTGCAATCTTTGGCTATGGTTTTCTAAGTCATATTTGCATAAACACTCTATCTCCTCCTTGCACACAAATGCACTATTTCCACTATTTTCCCTGTGTTCCCTTGGTGACTGCTTTTCAGCCTAACTTTTCAACTGAACATTCTTGAGTTAATTTACAAATCCATTTTAAATCCCAGTACACATCACAGCAACAGTACCCTTGCCCATACTTCCAGGTCCATTTCTGCCTTTGTCATTTTTTCTCCTCTTTGTCTTTATAGCACATTCTTCTGTGTCTAAAATGAAACAGCTATATCTAGCTGGAGAAAATAAAGTTTGTGGGAAATGAATTATATTTCCAGATCCTCACCACTACTTGCCACTCTACTGTGCTCTCAAGTTAATTCCTTATCCTACATTCTATAATAAGAACTATATTTCCTTATTTCTCAGTTTTCATTTTATTAGGGGGAGAGGGGTGGTCTGCTGTACAGTTGTTGACACTAAGAACCATTTCTTATCTCTACATGATATGGTTGCAGCACACACTTACCTCTTCCTTGTATCCTTTTCTCTACCCTTCAATATCCCAAAGTCCCCCCAACCCACTTTTCCTCCCACCTATAGTTCTTCCTTCCCTTCAGTCCTTTGATTTGGTGCAATGCCGGGATAGCCTGAGGGTACTTCTTCCCGAGCTAGTGCTCTCTGGGTTGGAGAGAACTCAACTGGAGCTGATCTAGGCTGCTGTGTGGGAGAGGGATCAGGAACTCGTGCTGCACCAACTTCCGCAGGAGATACACTCTGGAACTCTCGGAGCCGGAAAGCAATTTCCAAGTGTCTTTAATCAGAAGAGCAGCTGTTTTTATACTCTCCAAGTAGGGTGGAAACAGGATGTGATATAGAGAGGGTGGAGAGAAAAATGTAACTTCGAAGTTACAATTTAACTGTTACAATTTAACTGTTAAGTCAATGTTTAACTGTTAAGTTAATGTTTACCAAATGTTTACCAATGTTTAACTGTTAAGTTAATGTTTACCAAACTGTTAAGTTAATGTTTACCAAACTTGAAACACGCATATTAAACATATAGTTTATAACACACAAGAGGAGAAAAACTTGTAAATAAGATATATCATTTCAAATGTGAATTTAGAACTACTGTCATAGTTGAACCATCTTTACTCACACAGTTTAAGACTAAACATTTCATATTGGTATCAAGACTTAAAAAAGAAATCAAAAGGGGGAATGAACAATTTTTGGACTGTTTCTGGACGTCTCCAGAAACCATGGCTGCATCCAGCCGTTTGATATAAAGTCAGTTAACTTTCAGAGTACTCTGAGCACAATGGGTCATACAAAAATTTTGGTCACCCAATTTTTTTTTTTTCACTCACTCACTCACTCACTCACTCACAAAACACAACTGGCCAGTCATAGCATAAGACATTCATTTGGGGGGGGGGGGGAAGTTCTGTGAATCAGATTTTTTTTTTGATTCTGCCATGCTGTATTATGGATCCTGGGGTGCATCCTGTAGCCAGTCCTCTTGCAGCCAGTCTTCTTGCAGTGTTTCTTGTTCTTCAGGGATATCAGCGCCATCATGTGGGTATTGCCGGACGTGGCGGGCAGGAACCCAAACAGGCTTGGAGTAATTTTGTGGAAAAATACATGCGAAACCCCTCCCCATAGTCAACAGGGGGTCAGGTCCTTTCCAAATTTTATCAAGTGGGTCTTTCCATTTGACTTTAATAGCTGGGAGGGTGGGTGGTGTTTGCCAATGAAGAATTATAGGAGGTTGGTTGGAGTTTTTGTAAATATTAAAGAGATTTAATGTAGTTAAGGCTTTTGCCAGCTGGATATTAGGGGGGTACATTTCCCCTTTTTCTTTATTTAATTGAGCCTTAAGAGTTTGATGGGCCCTCTCAACAATGCCTTGTCCCTGTGGATTATACGGAATGCCTGTAGTATGAGTAATGTTCCAGAGGGAACAAAAATCTTTAAATTGTTTGCTGGTAAAAGCAGGTCCATTATCCATTTTAAGTTGAAGAGGTAAGCCCATTACAGCAAAACAGGAGAGCATATGGCTTATAAGCTTTTTTGAGTTTTCTCCAGTCTGAGCTGTAGCCCACATAAACTTAGAGAAGGTATCAATTGAGACGAACACATATTTTTGTTTGCCAAAGTTAGGTATGTGGGTAACATCAATTTGCCAAAGAGCATTGGCTTTTAAACCTCGAGGATTAACCCCCAGAGTCTGAATAGCAGGTGTTTTGATTAGACCTGCACAGGAGGAACATGTAGCAAGAATACGTTTTAACTGTGGCAGAGGAATATCAGGAAATCGAGCTCGAAGACTTTTAAGATTAACATGGGTTAGGGAATGAAAGTCAGCAGGATTAGAGACAGAGGCCAGGAGAATTCCTGTGGAGGCAAGGCGGTCAGCTGCAGCATTCCCTTCGGACAGGGGACCAGGAAGAGGGCTGTGGGAACGTAGGTGCTGAACATACAGTGGATGGGTTCGAGAACAGAGCATAGAGGCAATTTGAATTAAAAGAGGAGAAAGTGGGTTGTCATCAATTCTTACATAAGATCGAGCAAGCCATGGAAGTAAGTTAACAGTATACACACTGTCAGAAAAAAGGTTGAAGGATTCTGGTACAGCTTTTAATGCAAGGAAAACAGCATAAAGTTCTTTGTACTGAGGGGAATTATCAGGAAGTTCAGTAAAGAGAGGTTTGGGGTATTGCTGGTCTGGATAATATATAAGGGCAGCAGCTCCCTTTTTTCCACCATCAGTGAACACTGTAGGAGCAGAGGGGATGGGATCTTGAGAGAAAAGTTTAGGTACTAGTAGAGGCAACAGAGGTAAAGAAGCTATCAAATTATTAGAGGGAAAATGATTATCTAATTGTCCTGGAAAACCCATTAAACTTATGGCAAAACGAGAATGGTGGCGTATGAGCCATTCTGTATCAGTGAGAGAAAAGGGAAGAATGATTGAATCTGGTTCCCTTCCTAAGACCTGAACCGATCTGTTTCTTCCTTGGCGAACCATAAATGCTAAGGCATCAATCTCGGTAAGGAGTCTTGGAGCTCCGCCTACTGGCGTATGAAGCCATTCGAGAATGCCATGTTTCTGCCACAATGCCCCCACTACCGTGGGGGTGGAGTTAAAGATTAGAAGATTTACTGGAGAGGAGGGGGAGAATCGAACGAGGTGCATGTCCTGGAGAGCCTGGTTAACTTTTTCCAGAGCCAAGGATGCTTCGGGGGTTAACATACGCTTTGAGGAGGGCTGTTTGTTTCCTTTTAACAGATCGAACAGTGGTTGCAGGCAGCTCGTAGGCAGATAAAGATACTGCCTAAGCCAATTCAAATTTCCAAGAAAACTTTGTAAAGAAGCAAGAGTGAGATTAGAAGGAAAAGTAACACAAGGTTTTAAAGGACGAATCTGCGTTAGGGAAATCTCTGAGCCTAAGAAAGATATTGGAGGGATTAGCTGTATCTTCTCAGGAGCTACATTAAGTCCACTTCTCTTTAAGGCAGGGATTAGAAAATCACGTAGGGCAGAGAGATCTGTATCTAATTCTCCCCATATTAACACGTCATCCATATAATGAAAAACCTTAAGGCCCTTATGAATATATGGGAAAAGGGCAGATTTAACAACCTCTTGACAAATAGTAGGACTATTAGCCATGCCCTGGGGCAGTACCACCCATTCAAATCTATCGGCAGGGCTGGCATTATTAATAGAAGGAACAGAGAAAGCAAAATGTTTACAATCTTGTGGGTGTAAGGGAATAGAGAAAAAACAATCCTGTATATCAATAGCTATGATTGGAATTCCTGTGGGAATTGCGGAAGCAAGAGGCAAACCCCTTTGGGGGGAGCCCCAAACCTGCATGGTTTTATTAACTGCACAAAGATCTTGGAGGAGGTGCCATTTTCCTGAGCGCTTTTTAATTACAAAGACTGGAGTATTCCATGGGCTCCGAGAATGACGAATGTGTCCCAAAGATAACTGCTCTTGGACGAGTTTTTTTAAAATTTCTAGCTTCTCCCTAGGCAAAGGCCACTGTTCCACCCAGACAGGCTCATTAGAGAGCCAATCTAAGCGGGGAGTTCTGTTACGAACAGTGGCAGTTAGTATTGGGGGTGCTGGTTGGGTCTAGCAGTCTCACAGGAGTGAGTGTGGTGTCCTGCAGAGGTGTCTGAGGATATCACTACATCTAAAGATTCTAGCAAGTCTCTTCCCAATAAATTGGTGCTTATATCAGCTATTAAAGGCTGAAAGCGTCCGGTAGTCCCTTCTGGATCTTCCCACACAATGGAATCTCGTGTGCGGAATGCCTGAGTCAATCCTCCAACACCATGTAAGCGTGGTCCTGGGAGGAGTTCCCAACTCTGGAGAACCTCTGCTTGTCTTAATATTGTCTTATCTGCTCCCGTGTCAATCAAACATTTAAAAGGAATATTACCAATCTTTACTATCATAGTTGGGTGACCCCTTTCTAAAACAGGGGTGGTCCATAAAATCTCAGGCTCTGAATTCGAGCTGTTCTCTTGCTCCAGCCGGTTATTTCTATGCTGGAAGTTCCCACATACCGCGGGTTCCTCCTTCTGCTCACCCTCTGTTGTTGTTACTTGGCGTGGTGGGTGTAGCGATGGATTGGGTCCCAAGCTGGGCTTCTGTTTGTGGAAGAAGGGCACAGCACCAAGCGGGTGACCTGCTTCCTTCCCTCTTGGGGGCGGGGCTAAGGGAAGCCCCATACCTAGTTTAAATCCCTGTTTACATTTGGCAGAGGCGTGCCGTTCCTATGGAACCTTGACCAACAATCTCTCCTCCAGTGAAATCCTTTCTGGCATCTGGGACAAGGCATTCGTGGTCTCTGATTCCCTGTCTGGAGGCGGGGTTGCCCTGATTGGAGGTGGGGTCGCCCTGACTGGAGGTGGGGTCGCCCTGACTGGAGGCGGGGTCGCGGTCTATTTTCTGGACATTGGTTACGCCAATGCCCTTGGCGACCGCACTGAAAGCAAGCTCCTTTTTGCTTATGTAAGGTAGCTGCATAGGCCTGTAACATAGGTCCTTGAAAAGAGCTTGATCTGAGATCCTGTGTAGCTAGAATCCAAGTATCTGGGTGTTCGTTTTTAAGAGTGATACAGGCCTGTCGAAAATGCGGAAGCATTCCATCCCAGACTATGGATCGCAGAAGGAGAAAACGAGCGTCAGGATTATAAATCTTCCTTTCCAAACTCGACTGGACCCTGGCAATGAATTTAGCGAGGGATTCATCAGGTTCTTGTTGCAGGGAGAGAATGGGGGCTGAGGCTGCTCCCATGGGTGGTGTTAATCGCTCCCATGCTTTTAATGCACACAGGCGTACTTGATCAAAATACCCCGCTGGAAACTTGGCTTCCGCCTGTTGAATCCCTGTTTCTAATTGGCCTGTTCCAAACAATGCATCAAAATTACCCTCTGGCTGATTTTGAATATTTTTCCGCGATTGTTGTAAACATTCGTCACAAAAGAATGCCTCCCATTGCAGGAAGAGGGGGCCTGGGAGCGTAGCACGAGTCACATCTTTCCAATCTTGAGGGGTATTAAGGTTCTGAAGCAGGCCTTGTAAAATGGACCTGGTCCATGGGGCATGAACACCGTCATCTTTGATAGCCTGGCGTAGTTCCTTCAGGTGTGTGGCGGAATATGGATACCAGGCCTGAGGTTTTTGTCTATTGGGGGCAACATTGACCGGAAATGTGTGGACTTGCTCTGATAAGTGTGTAGCGGTAGGAGGAGTCATCGAAGTGGAAGCTTCTGGACAAGTGGCCGAAGAAGAAGAAGTGGTTTTGGAGGCTACAGGAGAATTCGGACATGTGTCTATCAAAACAGGGTGGGGTGAAGAAGCAGCCATGGAGGCAGCAGGAGGTTCCGGACACGTTTCTGCCAAAATGGGGGTGGCCGAAGAAGTGGCTGTGGAGTCCAAAGGAGAATTCGGACACATGTCTGCCAAAATAGGGGCCTCAGGGCAAGATGCCAAAATAGGGGCCTCAGGGCAAGATGCAGAGGAATTAGGGTGGGTCAAGATCATGACAGGCCTTTGCTTCTTCTTGTTTTTAAGGTGCTGGTTAAGTTCTATGATTACTTCCTTTATCTCTTTGACCTCAGCCTCTAGGTCCTTAAGCCTTTTGAGAGGTTGACCTATATATCCCTTAAAAGCTGCTATGATGATCAACAGGATATAAGGTGAAGCCCCAAGAAAAATGTCCCAGATATATAAAAATTGTATACTGGAAAAAGAATGCAGGATTTGGAAAAGATTTTCCATGGTGGAAAGATCTCCGGAAAACAATAAGAAAGAAAAAAAATCACAGTGCCTTAACACAATATTGCAGATACCCAAAAGGTGTGTACTTATCTAAGATGTCTTCTTGTAAATCTGCTGCTTACAGGTCCCTGTTCCGGGCGCCAGATGCCGGGATAGCCTGAGGGTACTTCTTCCCGAGCTAGTGCTCTCTGGGTTGGAGAGAACTCAACTGGAGCTGATCTAGGCTGCTGTGTGGGAGAGGGATCAGGAACTCGTGCTGCACCAACTTCCGCAGGAGATACACTCTGGAACTCTCGGAGCCGGAAAGCAATTTCCAGGTGTCTTTAATCAGAAGAGCAGCTGTTTTTATACTCTCCAAGTAGGGTGGAAACAGGATGTGATATAGAGAGGGTGGAGAGAAAAGTGACTGGTGAAAATCAGAGTGTGACAAAGAAGGGATCAGTGTGTGACAAGGAGGGGGTGGAGCAGGAGAGAATCATAGAACCACCAATGCCCTGGAGTGCTTTATGTAAAAGTGATTTATGTAAATAGACCAAAGCTTTGGATCAGTAAAATCCCTATATAGGCATATGGTTAAGCAGAAGCCAGGGAGAGATGGCAACTACCCAACAGTGCAATACATCAAAGCTAGTATGTTTTAATTTGTGTTTTCCATTTCTGTCTTTTTTTTGTCTTACATGTGATATGCCTTTATTATTTTTTTTGAGACTTGATTTTTTTTTATTTTAAAAAGGAGACATTAACAAAACCACAGGATAAGAGGGGTACAACTCCACACAATTCTCACCACCAGATCTCCATATCCCATCCCCTCCCCTGATAGTTTTCCTAATCTTTATCCCTCAGGGAGTATGGACCCAGGGTCATTGTGGGGTACAGAAGGTAGAAGGTCTGGCTTCTCTAATTGCTTCCCTGCTAAACATGGGCATTGACAGGTTGATCCATACTCTCAGCCTGCCTTTCTCTTTCCCTAGTAGGGTTGGGTTCTGGGGAAGTGGAGCTCCAGGTCTGTCCTTATTTCTTAAGCTCCTCCTATAAGTGAGATCATCCAGTACTCATCTTTCTCTTTTTGGTTTATTTCGCATAACATGATTATTTTTTCAATGCAATACTACTGAGCTATTAAAAATGATGGAGTCAAGGGCAGAGTTGAGATGGAGGCCTGAGAGCAGCAACCAGACAGACTCTTCAAAAAGCTTGGTTCAAATCCTAGGAATTCTAAGCAGACTCAGAATTTTCATCCCTATAGGAGATAAACTACAGAAGAAGGGACAAAGAGGAGAGGTGTTTGACTTGGATTTGCTCTTTCATTTTTGTTATTGATTTTTTTTTTTTGGCTCTCTGTATTGAACAACCCTTGATTCTATTGCTGTTATTGTTTTTGTATTTACTGAGGTTTCTTTGTGATAGCATTTGTGAGAGGAATGTAATGTGTTATGGCTTTGCCTTCTTTTCTCTCTCATCCTTTTCTCCATCTTGATGAAGCTTTTTTTTTTTTTTTTTTTTTTTGCTGTATTTGTTTCATTGGTAGTGGACAGTTTTCTTTTCAATGGGAGGGGTTTGGTTAGATTTAGCTGTGGTTTTTTGTTTGTTTTTGCTTCTTTTTATTGTTCTCCTTTTCTTAATTTTATCTTATTCATTAATTGTTTTTCTTTCTCTATGGGCTAATTAGTTTTTGTGTTTGTTGCTGTTGTTGTATTTGCTGAGATTCCCCATGTCATTTGTGAAAGGGCTTTAGTTTGGTGTGGATTCCCTTCGCATAAAGCAATAACCAAACAGCAATAACCAGGACAAAATATTACAAAACACACCAAAGAAAATATGGTTGAATCAAAAACAGTTAAATCAACTACAGCAAGGATTCAGGGGGAAGAGTCAAGAATTTTAAGTAAGCCAGAAGCAACTAAAAATGAGGAAAATATTCAAATATTAATTGATTGATGCATTAATCTCAGACATGAGAAAAGCTTTTGAGGAAAATACTATCAGAAACAGGGAAATAACCAATGAGAGCATGAAAGAAAACATGAGCTATCTTGGGGTAATTAGAAAACTGAAAAATAAAATAGCTGGGCTAAAAGCATATTTTGTGATTTTACTAGTTTTTTGTTTATGATTAAGAGTTAATTTAATTCCACTGTGGTCTGTGAAGATGCTTGGAATGATTTCAATGTTCCCGATTTTTCTTATACTGGCATGTGTTGTGGGCTAACATATGGTCTGTCTTTGAGAATGTTCCATATGAATTCAAAAACAATGCATATTCCAGTTTTTTGGAGTGCAGAACTCTGAAAATGTCCAGGAGATCTAGTCTATCTATCTTTCTAATTATCTTGTTTCATTATTGATGCCTGGATGATCATTCTAAGTGTAAAAGTGGGGTGCTGAAGTCTCCTACTATTATGGTGATACTATTAATATATTTTGTAACTCATTCAGTAGATATTTGGCATATTTAGATGGGCCCTTATCAGGTGTATATATGTTAATAACTGTTAAGTACTCTTGGTTGGTTGATCTGCTGAACACTGTAATGCCCATGCCTATCTTTTATTACTTCATTTATTTTAATGTTTATTGTGTCAGACATAAGAATAGTTGTTCATGCTTTTTGTGTGTGTGGTCCATTGTCTATGATAGCTTTCCATCTTTTCACTTTGAGCATATGCTTGTCTTATTGAGTTATGTGAGATTCCTGGAGACGGAATATGGCTGAATAGTGTTTTGTTTCTTCTTTTTCTTTTTTCTTTTTCAATTTCTTTATTGAGGAATTGGTGTTATACATTTGACAGTAAATACATTAGTTTGTACATGCATAACATTCCTAAGTTTTACATATAAAAATATAACCCCCACTAAGTCCTCTGTCATCCTTTATGGACCTATATTCTCCACCCCCCACCCCCCTACCGCAGTCACCCAAGAGTTTTTTACTTTGGTGCAATACACCAATTCCAGTTCAGGTTTTTTATTGCTTCCAGGTTTTGGCTATTACAAATTGTGCTGCCAAGAACATGGATATAAACATATTTTATTGGATGGGTGTGTTTGGTTCCTTAAGATATATCCCCAGGAGAGGAACTGTAGGATCATAGGATAGGTCCACTTCTAGCTTTCTGAGAGTTCTCTAGACTGTTCTCCAAAGAGGTTGGACCAATTGACATTCTCATCAGCAGAGAAGGAGGGTTCCTTTGACCCCACAACCTCTCCAACATTTGCTGCTGTTACCTTTTCTTATGTATGACATTCTCACAGGAGTGAAGTGGTATCTCATTGTTGTCTTTATTTGCATTTCTCTGACATTCAGAGACCTGGAGCATTGTTTCATGTGTTTCTTGGTTTTTTGGATCTCTTCTGTTTTGAATATTCTGTCCATGTCCTCTCCTCATTTTTGGATGGGATTATTTGTTTTCTTGTGATAGAGTTTGGCAAGCTTTTTTTATATTCTGGTTATTAGGCTCTTGTCTGATGTATGGCATGTAGAGATCTTCTCCCATTCTGTGAAGGGTCTCTTGGTTTGTGAAGTGGTTTCTTTTGCTGTGTAGAAGCTTTTTACTTTGATGTAGTCCCATAGGTTTATGCTGCCTTAGTCTTCTTCATAATTGGATTCATTTCATTGAATATGTCTTTAAAATGTATGCGGAAAAGAGTTCTCCCAATATTTTCCTCTAAGTATCTGATAGTTTGTGGTCTAACATCCAAATCCTTGATTTACTTGGGATTTACTTTTGTATTTGGTGAAATAGAGTGGTTCAGTTTCATTCTTCTGTATGATTCAACCCATTTTTTTCCGACACCATTTGTTGGAGAGACTCTGTTTTCCCCATTTAATAGTCTGGGAACCTTTGTCAAAGATTAGATGTCCACAGGTATGGGTGCTTACTTTTGGGCTCTCAATTCTTTTTTTTTTTTTTTTAAATATTTATTTTTATTTATTTATTCCCTTTTGTTGCCCTTGTTGTTTTGTTGTTGTAGTTATTATTGTTGTCATTGTTGTTGGATAGGACAGAGAGAAATGGAGAGGGGAGGGGGAAGACAGAGAGAGGGAGAGAAAGATAGACACCTGCAGACCTGTTTCACTGCTTGTGAAGCGACACCCCTGCAGGTGGGGAGCCAGGGCTTGAACCAGGATCCTTATTCGGGTCCTTGTGCTTAGCGCCACCTGCACTTAACCCACTGCGCTACAGCCCGACTCCCTGGGCTCTCAATTCTATTACACTGGTCAGTGTGTCTATTTATGTTCCAGTACCAAGCAGTTTTGATCACAGTGGCCCTATAATATAATTTGAGATCTGAGAGTGTGATGCCTTCAGTTCTGTTTTTTCTTCTCGAGATTGTTTTGGGAATTTTAGGTCTTTTCTGGTTCCAGATAAACATTTGTAGATTTTGTTCTATTCTCCTAAAAATGTGGTTGGAATCTTGATGGGGATAGCATTAAACTTGTTTATGGCTCTGGGTAGTATATTCATTTTGATGATGTTAATTTTTCCAAACCATGAACATGGAATATCTTTCCACTTCTTTGTGTCTTTTTCAATTTCCTTGAATACTGATTCATAATTTTCAGTATACAAATCTTTCAATTCTTTGGTTATGTTTATTCATAGATATTTTATTGTTTTGTTGCTATAGTAAAATGAATTGATTTCTGAATTTCAACTTCTTCTAACTTAGTGTGTGCATAGAGGAATGCCATTGACTTTTGAATGTTAATTTTGTAGCCTGACACCTTACTGCATTGCCTGATGATTTCCAAAAGCTTCTTTCTGGATTCCTTAGGTTTTACTTTATATATAATTTATAAAAAGGAGACATTGACAAAACCATAAGATAAGAGGTGTACAACTCCACACAATTCCCACCACCAGATCTATGTACCCCATCCCTCCCCTGATAGATTTTCTATTCTTTATCCCCTGGGAGTATGGACCCAAGGTCATTGTGGTATGCAGAAGGTGGAAGGTCTGGCTTCTATAATTTCTTCCCCACTGAATCTGGGAGTGGACTGGTCAATCCATACTCCCAGCTTGCCTCAATCTTTCCATAGTAGGGTAGGGCTCTGGAGAAATGAGCTCCAGGGCACATCAGTGGGGTCATCTATACAGAGAATTCTGGTTGGCATCATGCTAGCATCTAAACCTGGTGGCTGAAAAGAGAGTTAATATACAAAGCCAAACAAGTTGTTGAATAATCATGGAACTAATGGTTGGAATAGTGCAGATGAATAATTGGGGGGTCCTCCATTTTGTAGATATGTAGGAGGCATATTTTAGTTATATTCCAAAGGACCTGTGGCTATAGTAGTTTTTTTTTTCCACTGAGCCTGAAATCTGATAAGTAGGTGATCAAAGTTATTGTCTAGAAAGGTGATATCATGGCTGGAAAAGGGAACAGAAAGCTGGATCAGGGAAGAGAGTAGCTTCCTAATATGGGAAAGAGGTATAAATACTGTTTACTGTAAAACCCATTGATTTGGTTTGGTCTGGGGCCCATATTCAGCTTAGGAGCCTATATGACCTCTGCATCCCTGTAGATCTGAGCTCACATTCTGTGGTCATGAGTAATAACATTCCAAGTTGCCCCAATATCGACCCATCTTCCTCAAGTGTAGCATAGACTATGTTGTCCATCCTCCCTTAAGGGGATGGAACATTCTCTACCATTGTTGATCCAAGTTGAGGGCAAAGTCCTATAGGGGGCCCACAAAGGAGTTTATTTTGTTATTCCTGATAGAGATGACCTGTAAGAATAGAGAGAAGGAATTATTCAAGGTCTAGGCACATCATGTCTGTTTGGGAAGCTCAGGACTCCCCAAATAGGGCTCTAGCTGATGGGGTGCCCTGATAATGACTAAAGAGTCATCCTTAAAGTATGCCAGTCTCTTGCCCTTATTCAGCTTCTGCATTCCTTGATTTGATGAGGTTAGCTTTGGAGTGAGTGAGAGAACTGTAATAGGAAGTTGGTGAGAAGTGTATCTAAGTCTAATTAAATACTATTTAATTAGGAACTTTATGCTGACTCACTGCAGACTATTGTGTAATTTTGCTTTCAGGTATATATTTTGCCCTAGTTTATGGATACATGTGAACATATGTTCTATCTCAGAGGACCTGGTCTATATCTAGGTTTGGCGACTTTCTTAGGAAGTGAACCTCCTGGAATGGAATTAGAGAATACTGGAAAAGGAAAGGTCTCACCTGAGTAATGATGTTGAAAGGTTAACATTCCATACCTGAAGTTGCTGGACACAGTCTGAAGTAAAGCATGCTGAGGTGGTACTCATTGCATTGAATGGCGGATGCAATATTATTTGGTATGAGTTGAGAAAAGCATGCAGGAAAGTGAGCCCCACCCTAGAAGTTAAATAAGTAACATACATGTTACTGGCCTACCAGAGAAAGAGAAAGAGGAAGAGGAAGACAGTATCCTAGAGGAAATAACAGAAGACTTCCCAACTCTAAACAGCATAAAGGACATTAAGCATTAATGTAGGCTCTATACCCTCAGGGTATTGCTAGCTTAGTTAAAACCATTGCAACAGTTGCTAGGACGCTGGGAAGTGCCCTAGTGACTACCTTCCCAATGTGCCTTTTGTCTCTCCACCCCCTTTCCCTGCCCAATCCTGTCCTGACTCACCACTTCTGGTTTGGGCCCTATAAAGTCCTCCTGCTTCCGCCTCTCTCTCTCTTGCCCGCTTTTCACCTCGGTGACCTGATGCAGGGAAGGGTTATTGTGCATAGCAGGAGGCTGCCATTTTACTAGCTCCACATGGCCCGAACCGCTACACTTTCACCCAACTCTGAGGTGCCTGTCTGAATAAAGATTTGTGTTCCTTCTCCCCACCATGGTGCAGCCCGACATCTGGCGCCTGAATAGGGACATGACCCACCCAGATGCAAATAAGTATACAGCTGCTTGACTCTCTGTAGCCTCGTGTTCCTCTCCACCATGGGAGACCTCCCTTTTTATGAAGAGACTACCCAAGCCCTTTACTCTTTTTTTAATGAGTCAGGTTTTCTATCTATGGGACATTTTTCTTGGGGCCATACCTTGGATTCTCCTGATCATGGTTGCAGCTTTCAAGGTATATGTAGGGCTCCCTCCCAAAATGTCAAAGGACCTTGAGGCTGAGATACAAGAGTTAAGGGAGATGGTCATTGTGCTTACCCACCCTAAGCCCTCTGCATTTTGCTCTGAGGCTCCCATTTTGGCAGACACGTGTCCGGCTTCTCCTGCGGCCTCCACAGCCACTGTTCTGGCCAGCACTTATCCATTGGCTTCCACTTCCATGACTCCTCCCCCCGCTGATACACCACTACCACACACAGAATGCCTTTGTGGGCTTTTCAATGGAGCTTTTCTTCTGGAGCAGGTCCATACATTCCTGGTAAACTTTACCCCCAGTAGACAGAAATCCCAGGGGTGGTACCCACATTCCTCCACAGATCCTTTCTAACTTCGTCAGGTAATTATGGAGGATGGTATTCATGCTCTTTGGACCAGGTCCATTTTACAAGGCCATCTTCAGGTCTGGGCCACACTTTGGTTTCTCTTGACCATGATCATGTACTCGAGTGATGCGCGGGGTCCCCTCTTATGTCTCCAGAAGGAAGCACTGACTCTAACATGAAAAACAGCCCTAATCTAACCGACAATGAGGCTGTCACCCAGAGGCTCCTATTTTGGCAGACACGTCTCTGGCCACAGCTTCTGCAGCCCCTCACCCTGCCACTTTTGCCAGAGGCAGGACGCCCTCAGGGACTCATAATACAACATGGCAGAATCTGAAAAATTTGATTCACAGAGCCCTCTCTCCTACCCCTTCTCTGAGTATCTTATGCTATGACTGGCCAGTTGTGTTTTGTGAGTGAGCATGTTGTATGACCAAAATTTTTTGTATGACCCATTTTTCTCAGAGTACTCTGAAACTTAATTGACTTTATATAAAATGCTGGACACAGCCATTGTTTCTGGAAATGTCCAGAAACAGTCCAAAAAATTGTTTTTTCCTTTTGATTTTTTTTATATATATATATACGTCTTGGTATAACTGTAAAGTGCTTAGTCTTAAACTGTGTGAGTAAAAACAGATCTAAATTCGTGTTCAAAATGATATGTTTTTGTAACAAAAGTTTTTCTTCTCCTGTGTGCTATAACTAAATGTTTATGTGTATGTTTCAAGTTTGGTAAACATTAACTTAATGGTTAAAAGTGTAACCTTGAAGCTACATTATTACCAGGCAAGGTAAAATTAATTTGCTAAAAGCAACTATTTAAGGTAAAAGTCTAAATATTTAATATGTCAATACATCTCCAAGACTAAAATACAAATTCTCTATACAGGACACTTCTGGAGGGCCCCCCAAAGTGCCCTGTAAGCTAATCTTGTGGAAATTAATCCACAACAAATCTGGCATCAATCTGACACTGTAAATGTTAAAACCATTGTCACTAACATGCCTTAACTTTCTAAGTAACCTGAGTCTGTTTATAGTCAAAGTAAAAATAGTTAAAAATCAATATTTTTTATATATTTTAACTAAAATTGGTCTGAAGATCCTGCTGTAGAGACTGCTACAGGAGGTCACATTAGATGACCTTTAAACAAAATTATAGAGATACTTAAGCCAATTATAATCATTGAGTTATCAATTATAGTAAATTTCTAACCTGTTAATTTTTTTTCATAAGTAATTGACTACAACTAGGTCAAAGCCTTCACATGAAGAAGAATCTGCTAATATGCTAAGGTATTAAAATATAAGAAGTTTCTCCATATACAACTTCTATAAATTAACAACATTCACATATTTTTCTACACGTAACTGGTGTATCTCGTTTTGCCACTATAGGTCTGCCTTTGCCTGCTAACAATTTGAAGACTTTTTCCTTTATAACATCACCCATGCCACAGACATCGCTTACAACCCCCAAAGACAAATGGTTGTAGAGAAGGCCCACCAAACACCTAGGCCCAATTAAGAAAAGACTTAAAGGGAGATACTTCCCCCCAATACTCAGTTGGCTAAGACACCAACTGCATCAAACCTCTTTTAATATCTATAAAAAATTGAAGTAAATGCCCTGCTAAGCATGGGAAGCAGATTTGTTTGTGTTTCTTTCACAGAAATCCCCAGAAAAACCGTCTGGATCCCTGCACACTCTGACATCACCCACTAGATAGCACAACTACAGTGGCACATCCCCCAAAATCCATTATATGACCTGGCATGATCTAAAGAACCTGATTCACAGACTCCTAGGACAGAACTTTCTTACTGCCTGTCTGCCCTTCCTGCTTCTGCTTTGCCTGTCACGTTTTGGTGGTTCCAGCTCACTCTCTACAGAAAAGCAGAATTCCAGTTCCTGACCTTCCCCATGGAGATAGAAGTGCAGCGTTTCATCCCCTGGCATTTCTTCCCCTAGTCGCCTACTGAGACTTCTATCAGACTTGCTGGTACACCCTTTGGACACTTTACATAATTTTACAGCAGCATCCTACCCTTTATGCTGCTGGTTTTTCAAAGACTGACCCGCAGTAGTTCATGGACTTTGCAGTCTGTGGCCTCGGGGACTATACAATGCCAAATAGCCCCTCTGCTTGGCAGGCCACTCCCTCACGCCTGAAGGTCCTGCCCACTGAGGCAAGAAATGCCCCCTCATTACTAGGCCCTGCCCCCAGAGTCAGGAGATGTCCCCTGAGGCAGTAAATGTCCCTTTGTGCACCAAGCCTTCCCTTTGCATCACACTGGCTCTTGCTGCTCCCCTACTTGTCCCTTCCTGTCTTGTTCCAGTTCTTTTGAAAATGCCTGCATGATATCATTCAGGTTTATGCCCAAAAGATTTCTGCTCACCCTTACACTACTATTCCTCTATCACAGATGGAGTCTTTTACAGACATTGACACATCTTAATGTGATGACTAGATAGAAAGATAGAGAAAGATGAAGAAAAATTGTGAGGAGATGGTGGAGCCTGGCAGAGCTTAACCTATGAGATGAGTCCCTCCAGGTAAGTCTCTCTCTCTCTACAGAGGGGTTGAGCACAGGGGGGACACATAAATCTCACAAGGTTGGTGGCCTTTAAGTCTTCCCTCCCCCACAGAAACATCCTACATCTTCCCACAGGAGCCTGGAATTCCTTAAAACCATTAAGCCTGCTCCGCTCTAAATTTCCTATACTATGGCCATTAGATAAAAGGAAAGGGGGAGGTGTTGGGAAATTGTGCAGATGTGGTTGAACATTTGCAGGGCCCACAAAACATTTTGTTTACAGATATCCACCACGTTATCCCCTTAGGGTATTGCTAGCTTAGTTAAAACCATTGCAACAGTTGCTAGGACACTGGGAAGGTGGAAGCATCCTAGTGACTACCTTCACAATGTGCCTTTTGCCTCTCCACTCCCTTTCCCTGCCCAATCCTGTCCTGACTCACCACTTCCAGTTTTGGCCCTATAAAGCCCTCCTGCTTCCGCCTCTCTCTCTCTTGCCCGCTTTTCACCTCGGTGACCTGATGCAGGGAAGGGTTGTTTTGCATAGTGGGAGGCTGCCATTTTGGTAGCTCCACTTGGCCCAGACCGCTGTGCTCTCCCCCAACTCTGAGGTGTCTGCGTGAAAAAAGATTTGTGTTCCATCTCCGCTCTGGTCTCTTCTCTCCCCACCATGGCACAGCCTGGCAGTTATTATTGTTGTTGTTATTGATGTCATTGTTGTTGGATAGGACAGAGAGAAATGGAGAGAGGAGAGGAAGACTGAGAGAGGGAGAGAAAGTGAGATGGGTATTGTGTTAAATTTGTATATGGCTCTGTGTAGAATATTCATTTTGATGATATTAATTTTTCCACCGAGATACACATCTCCTCCTGTGTTTCCTTGTTAGTTCTCTGTCCCCTGGTATTAGCATAAGGCCTCCCCACAAGACTCCAGACTCTGAGAAAGACAGACACCTGCAGACATGCTTCACTGCCTATGAAGTGACTCACTTTCAGGTAGGGAGACAGGGGTTCAAACTGGGATCCTTACACTGGTCCTTTTGCTTTATACCACCTGTGCTTAACCCGCTGAACTACCACCCAACCCCCTAGTTTCCTTTTCTGTTCTTCTTCTCAACTTCTGTTGATGAGTGGGATCATCTTTATCTTTCTGACTTAGCTCACAAAACATAATTCCTTCTAGCTCTGTCCAAGATGGGTCAGAGAATGTGGGTTCATTGTTCTTAATAGCTGCATAGTATTCCATTGTATATATATATTACAGCTTTCTCAGCCACTTATCTGTTGTTGGGCACCTGGGTTGCTTCCAGGTTTCCGCTATTACAAATTGTGTGGCTATCAACATAGGTGTACAAATATCTTTTTGGTTGGGTGTTATTGAGTCCTTGGGGTATATCCCCAGGAGAGTAATTACTGGGTCATATGGAAAGTCCATGTCTAGCCTTGTGAGAGTTTTCCAGACTACTCTCCATTGAGACTGGACCAATTTACATTCCCACCAACAGTGCAGAAGGGTTCCTCTGACACCACAGCCTCTCCAGCATTTGTTGCTGCTGTCCTTTTTGATGTATACCATTTTCATAGGAGTGAGGTGGAATCTCAATGTTGTCTTTATCTACATTTCTCAAACAATCATCGACCATCATTTTCATGTGTTTGTTAGCATTTTTGGATCTCTTCTGTAGTGCATATTCTGTTCATATACTCTGCCCGATTTTGGATGTAGTCATTTGTTTTATTGTTGTTAAGTTTGCTGAGATCTTTGTATATTTTGGTGATTAGTCTCTTGTCTGATGTATGGCATGTGAAGATTTTCTCCCATTCTGTGAGGGGTGTCCTTGTTTGTGTGTTAGTTTATTTGGTTGTGCAGAAGCTTTTCAATTTGATGTAGTCCCATTGATTTATTTCTGCTAGTCTTCCTTGCAATTGGGTTTGTATCTTCAAAGATGTCCATGAGGTTTAGGTGGGAAAGTGATCCACAGATGTTTTCCTCTAGCATTTGACAGTTTCTGGTCTAACATCCAGGTCTTTGGTCCATTTGAAGTTGATTTGTCTCTGGTGAGATAAAGTGGTTCAGTTTCATTCTTCTGCATGTTTCAACCTGTGGGGAGCCACATGTGCCCTCAAGGTTGCTATTGGCATGGCCATAGAGTTTATGTTAAAAGATAGTTCCTGGGAATTGGGCGGTGGCACAGCAGGTTTAGCGCAGGTGGCACTAAGTGCAAGAACTGGCTTGAGGATCCCAGTTTGAGCCCCCGGCTCCTCACCTGCAGGGGAATCACTTCACATGCGGTGAAGCAGGTCTACAGGTATCTTTCTCTCTCCCTGTCTTCCCCTCCTCTCTCCATTTCTCTCTGTTCTATCCAACGACCACAAAATCAGTAATAACAACAATATAATTACATACAATAAAACAACTAGGGCAACAAAAGGCAAGATAACAAAAAAAAAGGGTATAAGATAGTTCCCGCTGCCCTATACCTTAAGAGTCTTTGTTAAAAGATACGTTCTTTTTCCCCATGTATCATCCAGGACCTTCCAGATAATGGCTCACTACCATGACAAATAATATAAAACATAATCATAAATGAATAGGAAAGATAGACCCCCCAATACCCAGTTGGTCAAGGCACCAAACCTCTTTTTCTATAAAGCATTCAAATCAGATGCCCTGCTAACCAAGAGAAGCAGATTGTTCGTGTTTCTTCCACAGGAATCCTGGAAAAAAACATCTGGACCCCTGCACACCCTGACATCACCCACTAGATGGCACGACTACAGTGGCACACCCCCCGAAACCCTAGATGTCACCTGACACAATCTGAAGAACCTGATTCACAGACTCCAAGGACAGAACCTTTTTACTGCCTGTCTGCCTTTCCTGCTTTTGCTTTGACCTGTCACGTTTTGACGGTTCCAGCTCACTTTCTACAGAAAAGCAGAATTCCAGAGGCTTACCTTCCTCATTCAGCATTTCATCCCCTGCCATTTCTCCCCCTAGTCGCCTACTTTGGACTGAGACTTTTATCGGACTTGGTGGTATACCCTTTGGACACTTTAGACAATTTTACAGCAGCTTTCTTCCCTTCACATTGCTGGCTTTTAATAGACTGACCCTGAGTAGTTCATAGACTTTACACACATCTGCCATGTTGTCTCCTCAGGCTACTGTTCCCTGGAGAGTTGGGACATTCTCGGAGTGCCTGTTCAGCCTCAGGGCATTGTCTATATCCCCGCGATATCCGGAGTGCTTTGGTTACTCCTCCCCCCTCCCATTCTCACGAGAGTTATCATCCTATCCTGGAGTGCAATGGTTACTCCTCCCCCTTCCCATTCTCTCAAAAGTTGCTCCTATAAAAGCCTTTCTTCTTCTGCACCTCTCTCTCTTGCCAGCGCTTCACTCCAGTGTTCAGACGCAGGAAAAGTTACTGAGTGAGGCAGCCATTTTCGCTACCTCCACGTGGCCCAAACTGTTTCTCTAGCACCCAACTCTGAGGTGCCAGCGCAAATAAAGATTTGTGTTTCCTCTTCGCTCTGGACCCCCTCTCTCTTCTCCATGGCCCGCGCACAACAACATCTGACTCAACAACATCAACCCAGTTTTGCCAGCACCATTTATTGAACAGAGCTTCCTTTCTCCATTTAATATTTTGGGTGCCCTTATCAAAGATTAGATGTACATAGGAGTGGGTGTTTAGTTCTGGGCTTTCAATTCTGTTCCACTGGTCTGTGTGCCTATTTTTGTTCCAGTACCAGGCTGATTTGATTATGATGACCTTATAATAAAGTTTGAGATCATGGAGTGTGATGTCTCCATTTCTGCTTATTCTCCTCAAGATTGTTTGGAGATTCTAGGATTTTTTTGGTTCCAGATAAATAATTGCAGTTTATGTTCTATTCTCTCAAAGAAGCTTGATTGCAACTTTGATGGGTATTGTGTTAAATTTGTATATGGCTCTGTGTAGAATATTCATTTTGATGATATTAATTCTTCCACTGAGATAGAGATATTCTCCTGTGTTTTCTTGTTAGTTCTCTGTCCCCTGGTATCAGCACAAGGCCTCCCCCAAGGCTCCAGACTCTGAGGACAGTAGCAATGGTTACTCACAGTTGCATTTGGTAAGTCTCTCTTACCAAAGGGAGGAGAGGGGAGTCCTCTCCTCCCTTCAGCCATATTTTTGTTGATGAAACAGTCTGGAGGTGGTGTCTCAACTGGTAAACTGTCAGGCTGTTACCAGCCACTGAATCTCTCCCTAGATTTCTCTCTGTCCATGAGCCATACATGTTTGCACTCACCAGTGATTTGGTCAGTTCCTGAATTCTTTCTAGTCTTGTGTTGTTGTGGTCCCAGGAGGTCTCCTTTGGTATTCCTAATTGACCAGGGAGAGGAGATGAGAGAAATACAGTTGCTGCTTCTTCATAACCCCATTTCTGGAAGTCTCAAATAGTGTTTTCTTCCTACTCTGACTTTTACTAGGTAAATTTAGGACATTGACATATTATGGATTTAAGGTATTTTTATGTAATATTCAGTATTTTTTGTGTGTTCTGGTATATGGTAGATTTTTTATATTTTTGGGTATATTTAAAATATTTATTTATTTAGTCCCTTTTGTTGCACTTGATGTTTAATTGTTGTAGTTATTGTTGTTGTTATTGATGTTGTCATTGTTAGATAGAACAGAGAGAATTGGAGAGAGGAGGGGAAGACAAAGGAGGAAAGAAAGATTTTAAAGTGACTCCCCTTCACTGGGGCTGGGGGCTTGATTTGGGATACTTTTGCTGGTCTTTGCTCTTTCTGCCACCTGTGCTTAACCTGCAGCACTACCGCCCCAATTTCCTTTATTTTTATTTTATATTTATGAGGCCTTTTAGAACCTTTCAGTCAGAATAGAACCTTTCAGTTGGTGATAGTTACCTTTTACCATTGCTTGTCTGAGAAAGTTTTATCCTTCTGTCCAGTCTTAATGACATCTAGGAGGAATATGAGTCTTGATTGGAATAATTTTTGATTGAGTGTTCAATATATATCTTGATATTTCTTCTGGATTTTAATGTTTTATGGAGAAATATCTGGTAGTCTTATGGGTTTTCATCTGTATGTGACTTTTTTTTCTTGCAGCCTTTAGTATTCTTTAATTATCTTCACTTTTTTATTTTAATTATGAATTGTCTTGGTGCCTTCAAATCTGGGTTGATTCTGCTTGGGACTCTCTGGGGTTATTGAATCTTCTTAATGCTTAATGTCCTTTATGCTGTTTAGAGTTGGGAAGTCTTCTATTATTTCCTCTAGGATACTGTCTTCCTCTTCCTCTTTCTCTTCCTCTGGTAGGCCAGTAACATGTATGTTACTTATTTTGGTGTCATCTTATGTGTCTGTTGCTTTTGTCAGTGTTAATATCATTTTTAGCTTTTACTCTTTTCTTAGTTTTCTATAATTCATCCTCAGTTTGGATAAGTCTGTTTCCTGCTCCTTTTATTGTTTCTGTTTTTATTATTTTTATTTATAAGAAGGAAACACTGACAAAAACCATAGAATTAGAGAGGTACAACTCCACACAATCCCCACCACCAGAACTTCATATCCCATCCCCTCCCCTGATAGCTTTCAGTTGTTAACCCAGCAGGAGTCTGGGACTATTAGCATATGAATGACATCACCCTGGGGTGGGACACACAGAAAAGGAAATGTATAAAAGCACTGACTTGGCACAGGTCTCTCTTTTTGGCTGCTGATTCTTCTCCCAGTCAGAAGCATATCCACAGCAGTGATGCAGGTATCTGCCATGGCTACTTATCCTGGGAAATGAACACATGTAACTCTGCTAGCTGGTAAATTTTAGACCCCTCTATAGCCATGAACAACCTTTACCAGAGCTGATAATTGTTTATTTTATGGGACTAAACTTTTGATAACTATACTCAGACCTAGCACACTCTTATGATAATTGCTTATTTTGCCTTTTACCTGTGTCATGCTAATAAACCTTGTACTGTTTAAACCCATTCTCAGCTCCCCACTATGAATCCTTTTACGTGCTGTAGCAGCCACAAAACTCCTTTTTAACTTATGTTATAACAGCTTTCCTAATCTTTAACCCTCTGGGAGTATGGACCCAGGGTCATTATGGGGTGCAGAAGGTATAAGGCCTGGCTTCTGTAATTGCTTCCCACTGAACGTGAGTCTTGACATATCAATCCATACTCCCAGCTTATCTCCCTATTTCCCTAGTGGGGCAGGACTCTGGGGAAGTGGGTCTCTAGTACATATTGGTGGGGTTGTCTACCCAGGGAAGTCAGGTTGGCATCATGGCAGAATCTGGAACCTGGTGACTGAAAAAAAAGAGTTAACATATAGAGCCAAAAAAACTTGTTAAGTAATAATGAACCTAAAGGCAGTAAAAGTTCATATGAAGAGTTGGAGTGTCTCTGTTTTGTAGATAGTTAGTAGTCCTATTTTAGTTATATTCCAAAGAGCCCATGACTATACTATTTTTTTTTCCTGGAGCCTGGCATCTTATATGCAGGTGGATCTAAATTATTGTCTGGGGAGATGATGTCATGGCTGGAAAAAGGACCAGAAAGCTGGATCAAGGGAAAGAGTAGCTCCCAAATATTGGAAAGATGTATAAATACTGTTGACTGTAAACTTCATCAAGTTAATCTGATCAGGGGCCCATATTCAGCTTAGGAGCCTATGTGACCACTACATCCCTATAGATCTGAGCTCACATTCTGTGGTCAGGAGTAGGAACCTTCCAAGCTTCCCCAAATTCAGGACACATCTTCTTCAGGTGGAACATAGAGTATGTTCTCCAGCCTCCCTTCAGAGGATGGAACATTCTCTACCATTATTGATCCACATTGAGGGCAATGTTCTATGGGGGCCCACAAAGGTGTCTATTTTGTTGTTCCTGATAGAGATGACCAGTAACAATGGCAATAGGGATCTATTTGAGATCTAGGCCCATCATGTCTGTTTGGCAATCTCAGGAATTCTCAACTAGGGCCCCAGCTGATGGGGTGGCTCCTCTTATTCTGTTTCCCCTTCTCTCAAATTACTTCTTCAGTTCTGTTATTATTTTTTTTACCTTGTTCAGTTAAAGTATTAGCTTTTTTTTCTAGTTATCTTTTTATCTCAGCTATTTCTGCTTTCAGTTCTCTAATTACCTCAAGATAGCTCTTTTTTTTCCCCAAGGTCTCATTGATTATTTCCCTACTTCTGACAGTATTTTCCTCAAAAGTTTCCTTCACTCCTATAATTAAAGCTTCAGTTGATGTTTGGATACTATACTCATTCTCAGTTGCTTCTAGTGTGCTTGAAATTATTTCCAGGCTATATTCTGGTTTATTTCTATAGTAGATTTTTTAAATATATGTTTGTTTTATTTGTATTTTGCATCCTGGCTATGGCTGTTCATTTATTATATTGTGAGTTTTCTAGTCTGTTGTTTCCAAGACAATGAAAGTGAGTCAGCTGTGGTCTGATTCAGGAGATTCTGTGCTGTTTATTCTAATTAATATCACTCTGACTGCCTTTAGAAGATGAGATAAAGTGTTTCTCATGTTAAAATTGAAATAGGAGACATATAAGTGAAATACTAATACTAATAATAATATAAATAAATAAGGTAAAGAAAAAACAGAGACATATGTACTGACCTCAAAAGAAGTAATATACAATACAGGAATGGGAAGAAAGTATCCTCGGAGAAATAATAGAAAAAAACTTCCCAGTCCTAAAAAAAAAAAAAAAAGAAAGAAAGAAACCTAGTACCTAGTATAGGTATAGGCCCTTTGTAATATAATTAAAATATGCCTACTAGCTATCTACAGAATGGATACCCCCCAACTCTTCATCTGCACTACTCTAGCCTTTAGGTTAATGATTAGTCAACAACTTGTTTGGCTTTATATGTTAACTATCTTTTCAGCCATCAGGTTCCAGATGCTAGCATGATGCCAACCAGACTTCCCTGAACAGAGAACCCCACCAATGTGTCCTGGAGCTCCAATTCCCCAGAACCCTGCCCCACTAGGGAAAGAGAGAAGCAGGCTGGGAGTATGGATCGAACTGTCAATGTCCATGTTTAGCAGAGAAGCAATTACAGAAGCCAGATCTTCCACCTTCTGCATCCCACAATGATGTTGGTTCCATACTCCCAGAGGGATAAAGAAGAGGAAAGCTATCAAGGGATAGGATAGGATATGGAGTAATTGTGCTGGGAATTGTGTGGAGTTGTACCCCTCTTATCCTATGCTTTTGTCAGTGTTTCCTTTTTATTAAAAAAAAATTAAATAGTAGCCCAAAGAATGGCAAACATAATAAACCCAGAAGTGAAGACACAAAGACACATCATAGTTATAATGAAAAGAGGTAAGGATAAAGAAAGGATCCTGAAGTCTGCAAGAAAAAAACAAAAAGTCACATACAGAGAAAAATCCAAAATACTGTCAACAGACTTTTCCATACAATCTCTAAATGCCAAAAGAGAATGGCAAGATACCAGTTGAGCTCTCAGTGACTTCATGTCTTTTCTCCTGATCTCTTGCCCCACTATATTGTCTCTGATGGTATCAGCTAAATCAATAATATCTGTGTTTCTATGCCAAATAATAGTGTTACTTCATTTTTGCTGCCAGTTCTGTCCAGAGATTCCAATCCTGAGATTTCAACTTCTTTTGTTCTTTTAAATCTTTCCTCATACAAGGGACTACCTAATTCCATTTTTGTGTGTGCGTTTTCAAAGAAAAATACAGATAATAAATATTGGGCAGGCTCTATGGTACTGTGCACATGTATTCACATTTCCATAACTTAGGGATAATTCTCTACTTTAAGTAAAATAGCTTAATAGTCTTATGTGACTACTTTAGACCTAATAATGTTGGCAACCTAGTATAACTACCTAATGAAGGCACTATAAAATTTTCAGTCAAGTATTTCTTACAGAGCCTTAGATATCTTCTTCTGCACCTAATTCATTTCCTCCATTCTAGCTATTCAACTAATCACAAAAAAGATAACAAATATATTTGCTCTCCCATTTTTAATCTCTTCCATCAGAGCAGCATTATTATTGTCACCACTTGCCAATATTTAGAAAAATATTGACTTCTTAAGAGGTCCAAAAACGGAAGACCACCTGAGACTGCAACAAGACATGATTAGGACTACTTTGGGAACCCACTAAGTCATAGGTGAGTGCAAACACCTGTGAAAGAAGCTTAAGGAGAGATTCCCAGGGCTAAAAACCCATATCTAATCAGGAGCAGGTGGTAACGGTCCAGAAGTTTGCCAGTTTAGGTGGCACCTCCAAATGAATAAGGATAAATAAAAGACCCTGAATGCTGCAAGAAAAAAACAGCCACTTACAGAGGAAAACCCATAAGATTAGCAGCAGACTTCTCTACACAAACACTAAAGTCCAGAAGATAATTGCAAGATATATATCCATCTCACAATGAGAAATACTTCCAACCAAGGCTACTATATCCTGGTAGACTGTCCATCAGACTAAATAGAGGAATAAAATACTTCTCTGACAAGCAAAAGTTGAAGGAACCCACTATTAAAAAAACTATCCTGTAAGAAGTTCTGAAAGGTCTCTTATAAACGATGATACCACCATAAGTGTGTCATATATCAGAACACTCTAAAAGTTTAGAATAATGGTGTTAAAATATCTTAAATCTATAATATCAATTGACATCAATGGTCTGAATCCATCTACTAAAGACACAGAGTAGGAAAATGAATCACGAAAGACAATCAAACCATGTATTGTCTGCAAGAATCCCACCTAATTCAACAAGACAAACACAGACTCAAAGTGAAGGGATAGAAAACTATCAATGAAACCAATGAAGCACAAAAAAGGACAGGAATGACAGTTCATATATCTGTTACAATAGACCTTAAAATAAATAAAATTTTAAAATACAGGGCCAGACATTACTTAAAACTCAGATAATCAGTCGATAAAGAGAACTTAATAATTATTAAAATCTATGCACCCAATGAGAGGCCACATATATACATGAAACATCTACTGAAAGAGCGACAACAATATATGAACAGCAACACAATAATAGTACTTGACTTCAATACCACACTCTCTCAACTTAACAGATGATCCAGGCACAAAATCAATAAAGAAATGAGGAAGCTAAATGAAGAGATAAATAAACTAGATCTATTAGACATTTTCAGAGTCATTCACCCAATAAACTGGAATACACATTCTACTCAAGTCCACATGGGTCATTCTCAATGGTAAAACTATATGCCAGGCCACAAAGAAAATGAAAGAAAATTTAAGAGCATTGAAATACCAGTCATCTTCTCAGACCACATTGGAATTAAATTAACACTTAACAACACACAAAAAATTAGTAAATGTCCCAAAATATGAAAATTCAACATGACACTACTTAATAACTACTGGTTCAAAGAG
Organism: Erinaceus europaeus; assembly: GCF_950295315.1. Classification (NCBI taxonomy): domain Eukaryota; kingdom Metazoa; phylum Chordata; class Mammalia; order Eulipotyphla; family Erinaceidae; genus Erinaceus; species Erinaceus europaeus. Next base: position 37,791,168 of record NC_080178.1, on the reverse strand, counting down.
AAAATTAAGGAAGATATCAAAATATTTTCAGAGTTCAGTGAAAATGAAGCCATGAATTATCAAAATATTTAGGAAATAGCTAAGTCTTAAAGGAAAGTTCATAACCATACCAAAAACATTATGGGACAAGAAAAAAAAACTCAAATAAACAACCTGACTTCAACTTAGAGACTTATAGAAAGAAGAAAAAAGGGAACCCTAAAGTAACCAGAAGGACTAAAATAACCAAAGTTAGGGCAAAAATAAATAGCATTGAAAATAAGAGAACCATACAAAAGATCACGGAAATCAAATGCTGGTTCTTCAAAAGGAATACCACTGACTTTTGAATGTTAATTTTATAGCTTGACACCTTACTGTACTTCCTAATGATATCAGAAAGATAATTGCTGGATTCCTTAGGTTTTTCCATGTATATTATCATGTCATCTGCAAATAGGGATAGTTTGACTTCTTCTCTTCCAATCTGTGTCCTTTTAATTCATTGATCTTGCCTGATTGCTATGGCAAGAACTTCCAGCACTATGCTGAATAGTAATGGTGATAGTGGGCAGCCCTGTCTAGTACCTGATCTGGGGGTAAATGCTTCCAGTTTTTCATCATTGAGTATGATGTTGGCTGTAGGTTGGCTATATATAGACTCCACTATCTTGAGGAATATCCATATATCCCTATTTTTTGTAGTGCTTTGATCATAAAGTTTGTTGTATTTTGTCAAAGGCTTTCTCTGCATCTATTGATATGACCATGTGGTTTTTGGTCTTGCTTTTATTGATGTGGTGGATCATGTTGATTGATTTACTTATATTAAACAAACTCCACTTGGTCATGATGAACCATCTTTTTAATATACTGCTGTATCCGGTTAGCTAGAATTTTATTCAATATTTTAGTATCTATGTTTATCAGAGATATTGGTCTGTAGTTTTCTTTTCTGGTTGTGTCCCTGTCTGCCTTTGGTATCAAAGTGATGCTGGCTTCATAGAAGCTGAAAGGGAGTACTCCAGTGTCTTCAATCTTCTGGAAGACTTTTAAAAGTAGAGGTATTAGTTCTTCTTTGAAGGTTTTGTAGAATTCATTTGTAAAATCATCTGGTCCAGGACGTCTAATTTGGGGAAAATTTTTGATAATTACTTCAGTTTCATTAGCTGTGATGGGCCTTTTCATGTTATCTACTTCCCTTTACTTAGTTTTGGAATTTGGTAGCTATCTAGGAAATTGTCCATTTCTTCCAGGTTCTCTAGCTTGTTGTCATGTAGTCATTCATAGAAGCCTCGCATGATAGGTTGAATTTGCGGTGTCTATTGTGATATCTCCTCTTTCATTTATGATCTGATTTACTTGGGTCTTCTCCCTTTTTTGTTCTGTGAGTCTGGCTAAAGGTTTGTCAATTTTGTTCACTCTTTTGAAGAACCAACATTTACTTTCATTGATTTTTTTGTATGGTTTTTTTAATCTCAATGTTATTTATTTCTGGCCTAACTTTAGTGATTTCTGTCCTTCTAGTTGCTTTAGGGTTCATTTGTTCTTCTTCTTCTAAGTCTTTAAGATGTGCAATCAGGCTGTTTATATGTTATTTTTCTTGTTTCCTAATGTGTGCTTGTATGGCTATGAACTTCCCTCTCAGTACTGCCTTAGCTGTGTCCCAAATATTTTGATAGCTTGTGCCTACATTTTCATTGAATTCTTGAAACATTTTGATTTCTTCCTTGATTTCCTCTTTGAACCAGTAGTTGTTAAGGAGTGTACTGTGAGCCTCCACATTTTTGGACTCTTACTAATCTTTTGTTGATTGTTAAGTGTTAGTTTAATTCCACTGTGGTCTGAGAAGTTGCTTGGGATGATTTCAATGCTCTTGAATTTGCTGGTGCTGTCCTTGTGGCCTAACATATTGTCTATCCTTGAGAATGACCCATGTGAACTTGAGTAAAATGTGTATTCCAGTTTCTTGGGATGAATGACTCCAATAGTTCTAGTTTATTTATCTCCTCATTTATCTCCCTTATGTCTTTATTGATTTTCTGCCTGGATGATCTCTCAAGTTGTGAGAGTGGGGTGTTTAGACAGCTACTATGACTGTGTGGCTGTTAATATATTGCTGTAGCTCTTAAAGTAGACATTTGATGTATTTAGATGGCTTCTCATTGGGTGCATAGTTGTTAATAATTGTTAAGTCCTCTTGATTGACTGATCCTCTGAGCATTAAGTAGTGTCCATTCCTATCTTTTTTAATTTTATCTATTTTAAAATCTATCATGTCAGATATGAGAATATCTGTCCCTGCCCTTTTTTGTAGGACATTGTCCTGTATAATAGTTTTCCATCCTTTCACTTTGAGTCTGTGTTTGTCTTGTTGAGTTTGGTGGGTGTCCTGTTGACAGCATAGTGTTAGGTTGTGTTTTCTGATCCATATTCCTACTCTGTGTATTTTAAAGGTTATGCACAGCTAAAAAAATCCACCACCCAAACAAAGAGACCTCCCTCAGAATGGAAGAAGATATTTACATACCATACATCAGACAAAAGTAAATATATGAAGATCTCACCAAAATCAATAAGAAAAAAGTGGCTCTGTCCCAAAATAGGGAAAGGATATAAACAGAATGTTCTCCATAGAAAAGTCCCAAAAGGCCAATAAATATATGAAAAAATGCTCTGAATCATTGATTGGCAGTGAAATGCAGATAAAGACAAAAATGAGCTACCACTTCTCTTCTGTGAGAATGTCATACATCAGAAAAGTTAGCAGCAATAAATGCTGGAGAGACTTTTGGGACAAAGAAACACTCCTGCAGTGCTGGTGGGAATGTAATTTGGTCCAGTATCTGTGTAGAGCAGTCTGGAGATATCAAAGAAGTCCAGAAGTCTACTTACCTGTCATTCCTTTCCTGAGACATATCCTAAGGAACCAAATACATCCATCCAAAAAGATCTGTGTTCATAGAAGCATAATTTGTAATAGCCAAAACCTTGATGCAACCCAGCTGTCCAACAACAGATGAGTGGCTAAGTAAGTTGTGTTATACATATTAGAATACTACTCAGCCAACAACAAGACAACAAATAATGCCATCCAAAAATGGGGGGAGGACTCGGACAGAATATTCACCACAGAAGAGATCTAAAAGGCCGAGAAACACATGATAAAATGCTCCAAGTCTCTGATTGTCAGAGAAATGCAAATAAAGACAACAATGAGATACCACTTCACTCCTGTGAGAATGTCATACATCAGAAAAGGTAACAGCAGCAAATGCTGGAGAGTTTGTGGGGTCAAAGGAACCCTCCTGCACTGCTGGTGGGAATGTCAATTGGTCCAACCTCTGTGGAGAACTCTCAGAAAGCTAGAAATAGACCTACCCTATGATCCTGCAATTCCTCTCCTGGGGATATATGCTAAGGAACCCAACACACCCATCCAAAAAGATCTGTGTACACATATGTTCTTGGCAGCACAATTTGTAATAGCCAAAACCTGGAAGCAACCCAGGTGTCCAACAACAGATGAGTGGCTGAGCAAGTTGTGGTATATATACACAATGGGATACTACTCAGCTGTAAAAAAATGGTGACTTCACTGTTTTCAGCTGATTTGAATGGACCTTGAAAAATTCATATTAAGTGAAATAAGTCAGAAACAGAAGGATGAATATGGGATCATCTCACTCTCAAGCAGAAGTTGAAAAACAAGATCAGAAAAGAAAACACAAGTAGAACCTGAAATGGAATTGGTGTATCACACCAAAGTAAATGACTCTGGGGTGGGTGGGTGGGGAGAATACAGGTCCATGAAGGATGACAGAGGACCTAGTGGGTATTGTATTGTTATATGAGAAACTGGGGAATGTTATGCATTTACAAACTATTGTATTTACTGTTGAATGTAAAACATTAATTCCCCAATAAAGAAATAAATATATATAATAAAAAATAAATAAAACTATATTATTTTTTTAAAAAGAATACTACTCAGCCATTTAAAATGGTGAATTCTCCTTCTTCACCCCATCTTGGGTGGAGCATGAAGAAATTATGTTAAGTGACATAAATCAGAGACAAAAAGATGAGTATGGCATGATCTTACTTATAGGCACAAGTTGATTAAAAAGATCAAAAGGGAAAACACAAAACAAAACTTGAACTGGAGTTGAATGGCACCAAAGGAAAAGACACTGGGGTGGAGTGATGGTTCAGGTCCTGGAACATTATGGCAGAGGAAGACCTAGTGGGGGTTGAATTGTTACGTGAAAAGCTGGGAAATTTTATGCCTTTACAAACTATTATGTTTTGCCATCAACTATAAACCATTAATCCTCCAATAAAGAAAAAAAAAAGTAAATAAAAATACTGTGTGTGGAGACAAGATGTCAACTTGGAGAAAACACCTGGTGTGATCTCCAGAAAGAAGGAGCTTATAACCTGTGATTCTTTGGAGAGGGTAGGATCTGGGCCTTCAGTGGTAAGGTTGAATAAAGGGTGGTCAGGGTGACACCAAAAAGAGTCCTATAACTCACTCTTGGGATGGCAAACAGAGGTCAAAAAGACAAAGAAAGGAAAATCTTTGGCTTGACTATTTCTGAACTCACCCCTCCCACCACCCCAGAACCAGCTCTTTGAGGCTGGCCAGCCCCTCCTAGCAGGCTTCCTGTGGAGCTATTTTCTTTACCAAGATTCTTGGCTCAGCATGGGTATCATTCCAAGCCTTTTCCCTTTCCTTTTCCTTTTCTTTTGAAGGGGGTTGTAGGTTGATTTGAGTGACAGAATACCTGGTCAATCAGGGCCTTAGGCCTGCCTGGGAAAGGCTCGCTAATTTTTTTCTTTTGATACTTCTTATAATTTGTTTTCTTTCTTTCTCTTTCTATTTCTTTCTTTCTTTTGGTTTAGAAAGGGTACCAGACTGTGTTCAGGCAATCTGTAGGGGTCCAAGCTGCAGACTGACTGTTAGGGTTTTTTACTCTATTTTATTTTATTATTACTATTATTATATATGTGTGCCCTTTTTCCTCCCCTTCAGGTTGAACAAAATTAACTTGTTGCTTTTTCCATTGTTAGGTGACTGGGTGTGCTATCTATTGTGGGACACACTTGTTTCTCTCTCCCTCTTACCTCCACCCTCCTTTTTCTCTCCTCCTAGAAATTAAAAAAAATACATAGTTTCTTTCACTGCTTTTTTTTTCTTCCTTCCTTTGCTTTCTTAATTCACTGACAATGGTTAGTAAACTATTTTCTGGGATATATCTGATTTGGAGTGGACTGTATGTGTGTGTGTGTGTGTTTACAGTGTGTGTGTGTGTGTCTTTTCTACTTTCCTTTTTAAGACACTCAAGCAAAAAAGTCAAATGTCCACAGAAACAAATGAAAATGAAGACACAAGCTATCAGGGTCACAGCTAAAGCAGTACTGAGAGTGAAACTCATAGCAATACAAACACACAATAGAGAATAAGAAAAAGCTCAAATAAATGACCTTACTGTATGCCTTAATGACTTAGTGGAAGAGCAACAAAGGAACTCAAAAATAGCTGAAAGGATGGAAATCACTAAATTTAGAGCAAAAATCAAAAACAATGAAAATAAGAGAACCATACAAAAGATCAATGGAGCCAAATGTTGGTTCTTTGAAAAAGTAAACAAAATTGTCAAACCCCTAGACAGATTCATTAAAAAAAAAAAGTGGAGAAAGACTTAAATAAATAGAACTGTAAATGATAGAGGAGTTATCACAACTGACATCAAAGAAATTGAGAAAAGCATGTCAAAATTTTATGAAGAACTATATGCCACCAAGCTAGAGAATCTTGAAAAAAATGGAAGAATTCCTAGAAACATATGCCCTTCCACAACTGAACCTAAAAGTATAAAACTTAAATGCACCAATTACGGACAAAAAAAAAATCAAAACTGTTATTAAGAATTCACCCAAGAGTCAGTCCTTAACCACATGGGTTAATAAATAAATTCTACAAAGCCTTCAGAAAACAGTTAATTCCTATACTTCTAAAGCTCTTTCAAAGATCCTAGAAATAGGAACACTCCCTTTCACCTTCTATAAAGCCAACATCACCCTGATACCAAAAGCAGATAGGGATACAACAAAAAAGGAAAACTATAGACCAACATCTCTGATGAGCATAGATGCCAAAATATTGAACAAGATCCTGGCCAACCAGATACAGCAGTATATTAAAAACATTGTTCATCATGACCAAGTGGGATTTATCTCAGAAATGAAAGGCTGTTTCAATATAGAGAAGATAATCAATGTCATTCACCACATCAATAAAAGCAAAACCAAACACCACATGATTATATTAATAGATGCAGAGAAAGCCTTTGGAAAAAAATCAGCACCATTCATGTTTAAAACACTACAAAAAATGGGGATAAATTGGAAATTTCTCAAGATAGTGGAGTCCAAATGTAGCAAACCTACAGCTAAAATCATACTCAATGGACAAAAGCTGAAAGCATACCCCTTCAGATCGGGGATTAGATAGGGCTGTCCATTATCACCATTACTCTTCAACATAGTATTGGAAGTTCTTGCCATAACAATCAGGCAAGAGAAAGGAATCAAAGGAATACAGATTGGAAGGGAAGAGGTCAAGCTCTCACTATTAGCAGACAATATGATATATTATACATAGAAAAACCTAAAGAATCCAGCAAAAAGCCTAATAACTTCCAGTAGCTTTTTGCTACAAAGTCAATGTACAAAAAAATCAGTGGCATTTTTTATGTAAACATTAAATCTGAAGAAGAGGATATTGGAACAGAATTGAAAGGATATTGGAACAGAATTGAAAGCCCAGAACTAAACTCCCATACATATGGACATCTAATCTTTGATAAGGGGGTCTAAAGTATTAAATGGAGGAATGAATCTCTCTTCAATAATTGGTACTAGGAAAACTGGGCTGAAACATACAGAAGAATGAAACTGAACCACTGTATCTCACCAGAAACAAAAGTGAACTCCAAATGGTCAACACCCTGAATGTTAGAACAGAAACTATCAGATACTAAGAGGAAAACACTGGTGGAACACTTTCCTATCTGAACGTCAATGGCATATGTATGATACAAACCCAATTACAAGGAAGACTAAAACAAAATAACTCAATGGAACTACATCAAATTTAAGAGCTTCTGCACAGCCAAAGAAATGATCACCCAAACAAAAAGACCCCTCACAGAATGGGAGAATATCTTCACAAGCCATACAACAGACCAGAGTCTAATAACCAAAATATACAAAGAGCTCAGCAAACTAAGCAACAAAAAAGCAAATGACCCCATCCAAAAATGGGCAGAACATTCACTACAGAAGAAATCCAAAAGGCTAATAATTACACGAAAAATTGTTCCAGGTCACTAATTGTCAGAGAAATACAAATACAGACAACATTGAGATACCACCTCACCCTTGTGAGAATGGCATACATCAAAAAGGATAGCAGCAACAAAGGCTGGAGATGTTGTGGGGACAAAGCAACCCTCCTTCACCACTGGTGGGAATGTAAATTAGTCCAATCTCTGTGGAGAGAAGTCTGGAGAACTCTCACAAGGTAGACATAGACCTTCCATATGACCCAGTAATACCTCTCCTAGGGATATATCCCGAGGTCTCCATAATACCCTGCTGGGCTAGCTTCACGGGCGGGAGAAAAGATATGTGTACACCTATGTTCATAGCCGCATCATTCGTAACAGTTAAAACCTGGAAGCAACCCAGGTGCTCAACAACAGATGAATGGCTGAGAAAGCTGTGGTATATATACACAATGGAATACTACTCAGCTATTAAAAACAATGAACTCACCTTCTCTGACCCATCTTGGATAGAGCTAGAAGGAATTATGTTAAGTCACCTAAGTCAGAAAGACAAAGATGAGTATGAGATGATCCCACTTATTAACATAAGTTGAGAAAGAAGAATCTAAAGGGAGACTCAAAGAAGGATTTGACTGAGTTTGGAGTAGTGCAACAAAGTATAAATCTCTGAGTTGAGGGTGAGGTTGGATGTTTGGCTTCACTGGGGTGGGGAGTGGGAGGAGGAAGGATGGGATGTGACACAGTCTTTTGGTGGTGGGAATGGTGTTTATGCACTCTCCTATTAACTTGTATACATATAAATCACTACTTAATTAATATGAGAGGGGGAAAATTGATTGAATGTCTCAAACTTTCTAATGCACATAGGCTGAGTCTTTGAAATGCTGATTCCCTTAAAAGTTTAGACCAGGGGGACTTCAGGAGGCTAGGCCATGAAGCAGCAGAAGCTGTGTTTCTCTCCTCTCCTCTCCCATGTCTACCAGGAATACCAAAGAAGATCATCTTGGACCAAAATAAGAAAGGACTATAACAACTTCAGGAACCCACCAAATCACTGGTGAGTGCAAATATGTGTGGCTCATGGACAGAGAGGAGCCCAGGGAGAGATTAAGTGGCTGGTAACAGTCCGACAGTTTACTGGTTGAGACACCAGCTCCAGTCTGTTTACTAACACAAAGACAAAATATGTAAAGAGCTTGCCAAACTCAAGAACAAGAAAACAAGTGACCCCATCCAAAATAGAGAGAAGACATGGACAGAATATTAACCACAGAAGAGATTCAAAAGGCCAAGAAACATATGAAAAAATGTGCCAAGTCTTTGATTGTTAGAAAAATGCAAATAAAGACAATAATGAGATACCACTTCACTCCTGTGAGGATGTCATGCATCAGAAAAGGTACCGGTAGCAAATGCTGGAGAGGTTGTGGGGTCAAAGGCAGCCTCCTGCACTGCTGGTGGGAATTTCAATTGGTCCAACCTCTGTGGAGAACAGTCTGGAGAACTCTCAGATGGCTAGAAATGGACCTATCCTATGATCTTGCAATTCCTCTCCTGGGGATATAGCCTAAGGAACCCAACACACCAATCCCAAAAGATCTATGTACACATATGTTCTTAGCAGCACAACTTTAGTAGCCAAAACCTGGAAGCAACCCAGGTGTCCAACAACAGATGAGTGACTGAGCAAGTGGTGGTATATATACACAAAGGAATACTACTCAGCTATTAACAAAGGTGAGTTCACTGTTTTCAGCCGCTCTTCGACGGACCTTGAAAAAATCATTTTAAGTGAAATAATTCAGAAACAGAAGGATGAATATGGGATGATCTCACTCTCAGGCATAATTTGAAAAACAAGATCAGAAGAGAAAACACAAGTAGAATCTGAACTGGAATTGGAGTGTTGCACCAAAGTAAAAGACTCTGGGGTGAGTAGGGGTGAGAATATAGGTCCAAAAAGGATGACAGAGGGCCTAGTGGGGGTTGTATTGTTATAGGGAAAACTGGTAAATTTTATGCATGTAGAAACTATTGTATTTACTGTTGAATATAAAAAATTAATTCCCCAATAAAGAAATTAAAAAAAAGAAAAAAATGTTTAGACCAGGAAGAACAGAAGCAACTGGTGTCATTATTCTATAGGACACAGTTATAATAAAATAATGTTAAAGGACATAAGTTATGGTGATGTTGTGTATGATACAGCAAATCCCATCAATGGGATTTTCAAAGTTAACCCAATTGCCAAATAATTTGATTACAGCAGTAACTATCTATTTCCTTCCTAAACACTAAGACAGTAGGAACCTCCCGCTTCCTCTGGAGGGCCTATATTTTGCCCCAGTCCTGGAACCTCTAGGGTGGAGATCACTTTCTTTCATGCTTCTCTCAATTCATACTAAATTATATTGCATTTGCTGATCCCAACCTAAACAATGCAATGAGTACCACCTCAGCATACTTTGCTTCAGACTGTGTGCAGAGACATCAGGTATGGAATGTCAATCCTTCAGCCTCATTACTTGGGTGAGACCTTTCCTTTCATAGGATTCTCTAATTCCATTTCAGGTGGGTCACTTCCTAACAAAGTTCCAAAACCTAGATATAGACCAGGTCCCATGAGATCGGGAACATATTTACATGTATCCATAAGTCAGGGTAAAATATATACATGAAAGCAAAAGTACACAAGAGTCTGCAGTGAGTCGCTATATGCAATAAGAAAGTAGAAATACCTACAAAGACACCATAAAGTGTGGAGGTTTCTCAGGGGGAATGAGGCAGGAGCGAGTTCACTAAAAGGGTCCTCCAGCATACCATAGCAGCAGACAATACACAAACCTCTTTAGTGTCTCCTTGAAGGGAATGGAACTGCTTTATTGATGCAGTTACAAATTTATAAAGGGGTAGCTGTGCAGCGGAAGTGGCCAGCTGGCCAATGAGGTCAATATCTCCTTATAAAGGAAAACAGAGTAAGGCAATGAGAGGGTATGGATGGTGATGTAGGAACAGGGAAACAGAAATATAAGGAAGGCGAAGCACACCAGAAAAGGGGGGGGGGGTGATTCGGTGAGGCTGATAGGAAGGTTGGAATTCCCCCTCATATTCTTGCCACATCTTGCTCAACCACAAAGCTGGCATGCCAAGGGGAGGAGGCTGATAGATGAGCTTCTTGTGTGTGTGTGTGTGGGGGGCATCAGCCATTCATGCTCAAGCATGACCCACAATCAGACATCAGACCCACAATGAAGTTCCTAATGAAATAGTGTCTACTTAGATTTAATTACCCTCCTCACCTACTTCCTATTATTCTTCCCTCAATCACTCCAAGTCTAGCCTTATCAAAGCAAGGACTGCAAAAGCTGAATAAGGATAAGAGACTGGCACACTTTAAAGATGACTCTTTATTCACTATCAGGCCACCCCATCAGCTGGGGCCCTAATTGAGAAGTCCTAAGATTTCCAAGCAGACATGATGGCCCTAGACCTCAAATAAATCCCTCTCTCCATTGTTACCAGTCATCTCTATCAGAAACAACACAATAGACCTCTTTGTGGGCTCCCATAGGACCTTGCCCTCAATGTGGATCAACAACACCAAAGAATATTTCATCCTCTAAATGGAGGCTGGACAACATATTTTATATTCCACCTGAGGAAGATGGATCCTGAATCTGAGGCAGCTTGGAACATTTCTACTCTTGACCACAGAATGTAAGCTCAGATCTACAGGGATGCAGCGGTCACATAGGCTCCAAAGCTGAATATGGGCCCCAGATCACATCAAATCGATGGAATTTACAGTCAACAATATTTATCCCTTTTTTCCATATTTGGGAGCTACTCTCTTCCCTGATACAGCTTTCTGATCCTTTTTCCAGCCATGGCATCATCCTCCCAGACAATAACTCGGACCCATCTGCATATCAGATGCCAGGCTCAAAAAAAGAAAGAAAGAAAGAAAGAAAGAAAGAAAGAAAGAAAGAAAGAAAGAAAGAAAGAAAGAAGTATAATCATGGGTCCTTTGGAATATAACTAAAATAGGCCTACTAACTATCTAGAAAACAGAGACCGCCCAGCTCTTCATCTGAACCATTCCAGCCTTTAAGTCATGATTAGTCAACAATTTATTTGGCTTTATATGTTGACTCTTTTTTCAGCCACCAGGTTCCAGATGCTAACATTATGCCAATTGGACCTCCCTAGGAAGACGATCCCACCAATGTGTCCTATAGCCCTGCTTCCCCATAACCCCATTCAACTAGGGAAAGAGAGAGATAGGCTGGGAGTATGGTTCAACATGTCAACAGCTATGTTCAGCATGTTCATTGGGGGAAAATGGCCTCCAGGAGCAGTGGATTCATGGTGCAGGCACTGAGCACCAGCAATAACCCTGGAGGCAAAAAATAATTATAATAAATAAAAAAAAATAATAAATGATATTCAAGATGTTAACATCTGGGAGAAAGGTTAAGCTTGTCAGACCCCCCACACCTATGGACATTTAATATTTGATAAGGGGAATCAAAGTATTAAATGGAAGAAGGAGGCTCTGTTCAATAAATGATGCTGGGAAAACTGGGTTGTAACATGCATAAGAATGAAATTGAACCACCTTATCTCACCAGGAACAAAAATAAACTCCAAGTAGATTAAGGACATGGATGTTAGACCAGAAACTATCAAATCCTTAGAGGAAAACATTGGTGGAACAGTTTCCCACCTAAACCTCAAGGGCATCTTTGATGAAACAAACCCAAATTGCAAGGAAGACTAAAGCAGAAACAAACCAACGGGACTACATCAAATTGAAAAGCTTCTGCACAGCCAAAGAAACTATCACACAAACAAAGAGACCCCTCACAGAATGGGAGATCTTCACATGCCATACATCAGACAAGAGACTAATCACCAAAATATAAAAGAGCTCAGCAAACTTAGCACCAAAAAAGCAAATGACCACATCCAAAAATGGGCAGAGGATATAAACAAGACATTCATTTCAGAGGAGATCCAAAAGGCTAACAAACATATGAAAAACTTCTCCAGGTCGCTGATTGTCAGAGAAATGCAAATAAAGACAACATTGAGATTCCACCTCACTCCTATGAGAATGACATACATCAAAAAGGACAGCGGCACCAAATGTTGAAGAGGCTGTGGGGACACAGGAACCCTTTTGCACTGCTGGTGGGAATGTAAATTGGTGCAGCCTCTCTGGAGAGCAGCCTGGAGAACTCTCACAAGGATAGACATGGACCTTCCATATGACCCAGTAATTCATCTCCTGGGGATATACCCCAATGATTCCATAATGTCCATTCAAAAAGATATGTGTACACCTATGTTCATGGCAGCAAAATTCATAATAGCTAAAACCTGGAAGGAACCCAGGTGCCCAACAACAGATGAGTGGTGAGAAAGCTGTGGTATACATACACAATGGAATACTATGCAGCTATTAAAAACAATGAACCCACCTTCTCTGACCCATCTTGGACTGAGCTAGAAGGAATTATGTTAAGTGAGCTAAGTCAGAAAGACAAAGATGAGTATGGGATGATCCCACTCATCAACAGAAATAGAGAAAGAAGAACAGAAAGGGAAACTAAAAGCAGGATCTGATTAAAATGAGAGTAGGGCGCCAAAGTAAAAACCCTGTGGTGAGGGGGAGGGTGGACATTCAGCTTCCTGGGGCAGTGGGGGCGGGGGATGGGATACAATCTTTTGGTGGTGGGAATGGTGTTTATGTACACTCCTATTAAAGTGTAGTCATATAAACCATATTTAAATAATATGAGAGGGGAAAAATTGGTCGTATGTCTCAAACTTTTTAAAACACAGACTGAGGCTTTTTAATCCATAGGCTGAGTCTTTAATATGTTGACTCTCTCAAAAGTCTAGACTAGGTAGAACAGAAGTAACTGGTGGCACAGCTATATACAAGATGCTGGGTATTATACAGGAAATCCTAACAAAGGGACTTTTCAAAGTTAACCCAGTTACCAAATAATGTGATGATAACAATAACTATCCATTGTCTTCTTGAACCCTAAGATAGCAGGGAACCTCACATTTCCACTATAGAGCCTATATATCCTCCAGTCCTGGAACTTTAGGGTGGGTCCCACTTTCCTGCATGCTTCTCTCAATCCATATAAAATAATATTGCATCTGCAACCTAATCAATGCCATGAGTGTCACCCAGCATGCTTCACTTCAGACTATGTTCAGAGACTTCAGGTGTGGAAAGACAACCCTTCAGCTTCATCACTCGGGTGAGACCTTTTCTTTCATAGTATTCTCTAATTCCATTCCAGGTGGTCCACTCCCCAATAAAGTCCCCAAACCTAGATACAGACCAGGTCCCCTGAGATAGAGCATATGTTCACACGTGTCCATAAACCAGGGAAAAATATATACCTGAAAGCAAAAGTACACAATAGTCTGCAGTGAGTACCCCCCCACACACACACACACTTCATCTGCACTATTCCACCCTTTGGATTCATGATTGTTTAACAATTTGTTTGGCTTTGCATGTTAACTCTCTTTTCAGCCACCAGCTTCCGGATGCCAGCATGATGTCGACCAGACTTCCCTGGAATGATGACCCCACCAATGTGTCCTGGAGCTCTGCTTCCCCAGAGACCCACCCTACTAGGGAAAGAGAGGGGCAGACTGGGAGTATGGATTGACCAGTCAATGCCCATGTTCATTGGGTAAGCAATTATAGAAGCCAGACCTTCCACCTCTACAACCCACAATGACTCTGAGTCCATACTCCCAGAGGGATAGAGAATGAGAAAGCTATCAGGGGAGGGGATGGGATATGGAGATTGGGTGGTGGGAATTATGTGTAGTTGTACCCCTCCTATCCTACGGTTTTGTTAATGTCCCCTTTCTTAAATAAATTTAAAAAAAAAAGTTTTTCAGACAAAGGAGTAACTATAAGAAAGAGGAAAAGGGCAAAAGCTTGACCCACTTAATGATGACCAGTTTGACTAATTCCAGGCTACCTTATCACCTGGCATCCTAGTCAGAGAAACCTTGTATTTTCCTATAGGTACTATGGGCCTAGATCTCTAACAGGTCCCTCTCTTTATTATAACTTGTCATTTTTACCAGGAATGTTCTAATTAGCCCTTTTTTGGGCCTTTCCAGGACCTTACCCTCACTACAAACCAGCTTTGGTAAGGACTGCCCCAATATATACAGGGAGACTCAGTGACCCTACTCTGACACTTGAGGAGGACTAGTCATGTAACATGTGCAGCATAGAATGCTCCCAGCTGTAACCACAGACTTTAAGCTCACATTGACAAGGAGCTGGAGTTTATACAGGCCTCAGATCAGAGCAATTTGAAATATATATATTTCAAGTTTTGGAGACACTCTTGTCCTAATCCAGCTTTCAAGTTATGTTCTCAACACTCAGGTAGTATTTCTTCTCCATCTTTATGCTAGTTATCAAGTTCAAGTAAAGATTACTGCAGTATTAGGCTCCTAAGTATAGACATAGAATAGATTCTTTCCACACTAGTGTCCCTATTCTCCATATCTCTAGTGCTATTCTTTAGTTCTTGTCTATTAAACATATTCTATGCTTTATAATTTACCTTTTAACTACCAAGTTGCAGATGCCACTATGATCCCATCTTATCCTCCCTGATCAGAAGACCACATTAATGTATGCTAGAACCTCACCTATCTAGAATTCTACCCCACTAGGCGAAGATCAAGACAGGTGAAGGGATGGATTGACCAGCAAATGTCCATGTCCAGTAAAGAAGCAATTACAGAAACCAGAACTTCTTTCTCTGTATCGCAAAAATAACTTTTGCCCATACTCTCAGAGGGAAAATGACCAGTGAGCTCTGGCACCCTGCTTTACTGGGACCTGAACTTTTGTGACAGAAACCTCTGTTTTTGCATCATACCTAAGAGGAAAGAGAATCTGGTGAGTATCTGAGAAAGTCAAGTGCTGTCTTTTTTTTTTTTTTTTACCTGACAGAAAATAGGAAAAAGGAAGGACACCCAGAAATTGTAATAGTTTGTGGCTTTAAAAGTGAAGACAAAGTCTTAGAAGAAAAAAAAAAAACGAGCAGTGTTTTTACTTTACATTACTTTTTTTTTTTTTTTAGGTCAGCCTTCTTTTTCCAAATGGCCCACATGCTTCTCTAGTATGTGAATTTTCATTTTTCTAATTGAAAGTTTTAAATATTGGAGGTGTATCTTATGGGGGTTATTAAATAGAGTTGGGGGAAAGCCTTTAACAATAGATTAAAAATCACTCATGATGTACAGTACCCAGTATCTTGTATATAGCTGTGCTATTGGTTGCTTCTGATCTACTTGGTCTAGGCTTTTGAGAGAGTCTGCATATCAATTACACTGCATATATTGAGAAAAGATTCAGTTTGTGTTTTGAAAAACTTCGAGACATACAATTAATTTTCCCCCTCTCACATTAATTAACTAGTGATGTATATGACTACATTTTACTAGGAGTGTACATAAACACCATTCCCACCACCAAAAGACTGTGACCCATCCCTCCCACCTACTCCCACCCCCCACTGTCCCAGGAAGCCGCATGTCTACCCCTTACCTCAGGGTTATATACAAGATACTGGGTACTGTACAGCAAACCCTAATAAAAGGACTTTTCAAAGTTAACCCAAATACCAAATAATGTGATGATAACATTAACTATCGATTGTCTTTTTTAACCCTAAGACAGCAGGAACCTCACATATCCACTATAGAGCCTCTACTTTCCCCAGTCCTGGAACCATTGGATAGGGCCCACTTTCCCGTATGCCTCTCCCAATCCATATCAAATAATATTGCATCTGCTGATCACAACCTAACCAACACAACATGCCACCTCAACATGCTTCACTTCAGACTGTGTCCAGAGACTTCACGTGTGGAATGACAACCCTTCAGCTTCATTACTCAGTCACCAGGTTCCAGATGTCATCAGGATGCCAGCCAGGCTTCCCTAGACTGAAGACCCCACCAATATGTCCTGGAGCTCCACTTCCCCAGAGCCACACCCTACTAGGGAAAGAGAGAGGCAGACTGGGCGTATGGACAGACCAGTCAATGCCCATGTTCAGCGGGGAAGCAATTACAGAAGCCAGACCTTCTACCTTCTGCAACCCACAATGACCCTGGGTCCATGCTTCAGAGGGATAGAGAATTGGAAAGCTATCAGGGGAGGGGGTGGGATATGGAGAATGGGTGGTGGGAATTGTGTGGAATTGTACCCCTCCTACCCTATGGTTTTGTTAATTAATACTTTCTTAAATAAAAATAAAAAAAGAAAGAAAGAAATAAAAATAAAAATCACTCATGAGTCATATTATCAATGAAGTTAAAATTAAGCAGTTAAAGATTAAGGATATAATTTTTCCTTTGCAACTAATTGTCGGGGTCTCTGGCGGGGTGATCTCCAAGGGAAAGGTAAGGGACCAGTTCTTTCTAGAGTAAAGACACCAGGGAGCCCTGCAGCATGCTCAGAACTCGTTTATTAGCAGGTGGACATGAGTTAAGTAGAAAACCAAACAAAGGGAATTATTATTGAATTATGTCAGAAATTACAGGTTTCTTAAAGGTTGGCTTGCCCCTATGGTAGGGGGCTGGTATGACAAGAATTGATGCAGATACATAAAGGTCAAGATAATTAGTCTCCTGATGCAGGCATTTAATTACCCAAAGGCGTTTGAGGGGAAGAGAGGGGTTGAACCAGTTAAGACAAGATAGAGAGAAGATAAGCAAGGTTTGATGCAAATTGAGGACATCAAAGGGTACTGCTAGGAGTGTGTGATAAGGTGTCTTCTTCTGTGATCAGAAGGTGACTTTGAGTAAGTGAATCTTAAAGTAAGCGGCCATGTGGCCTGCAGTTAATGGGGAGAAATACTGAGGTTTCTGTGGGCCTGAGAGTCAAGAAGGAAAGAACTAAGTCTGAGTTTCCCCCCTTTTGCTCACCTCGGTTGAGAGAGACTCACCAAGAGAGTATCTTCCCAGACCTCCATCCAAGGATGAGGGTAGTTCTCCCTAAGCTCTATCAAGCTTACACATAGTCCCAACATCTCCTTATTTCTTTAATTAATGAACAGTGTCTATGGATCAATGTTCCTCTAAAGGAATACAGTGTAAGGGTGAACAGAGATCCTCTGCACTGTAACATGTATGTCATGTATGCATTTCGTGAGGAATTGAATGAGGCAAGGAGCAATCAGCAATACAACTACAATAGCTAGCAAAGGGCCTAGGAGAGGCAGAAACCAAGCAGTTAAAGGAGAAGGAAACCAGGAGTTAGTACCAAAAGAGGAAAAGGAATTCTTAATATCACGGCTAAGTTTGTGCAAGAACTAATTAGTTAGGACTAGCCGCAATTATGAATAGTGAAGTAAGGAAGAAAGTGAAAGATGACTATGGAATGATTTCACTCATGTGTAATATAAAGAATATCTATGATTTTGGGAGAACTATGGTGGGTACTTTTAAAAAGGGGTAGGGGCAAATAATTTTGTTGGTAGAAATGGTGTGTAAATATACCCTTATTATCTTATAATACTTTAAACCACTATTAAATAACTAATAAAAATATATGTATTTTTTAGTGGAAATGGTAAAGGGACTAAGTGGTGGTACACTCAGCAGAATGTACATGTTACCATGTCCGAAGACCAGGTCCATGCCCTGGTTCCCACATGCAAGCAGTGTGGGGAAGAGTATTCATGAGTGTTGAAGAATTACTATATTTACCATCCTTTCCCTGCATGCTTCTCCTTTTCCCTCTCCCTCTCTGTGTCTTTCAACTTTTCTTAAAAGGGAAAAAAATAGTGAATGTTGGAAATAAGAGTGTCATGCTGCAAGCACCAAACCCCAACAATACTCTACCAGCAATAACTAAATAAATATTTTAAAAATAGCTCAGTGGCATAAAAAAACCAATAAATGTAACAATAAACCATTTATATGTTAAAATATATTTGCATATATTCCTGTAGCTTTCCATTTAGATATATTCTTACATATCAACATATATAACACACATACACATATGTTAGAGAACATACACATACAGAATATATATATATATATATATAGAGAGAGAGAGAGAGAACATGTAGACAGGATATATATATATATATATATATATATATATATATATATATAGAGAGAGAGAGAGAGAGAGAGAGAGAGAGAACATATAGACAGAATATATATGTAGATATATTCTTTAACCAAAAGACTAGGGCATTCTCTAACTAGATGGACACCACACGGGAATTCAGCAGGACCTTGCTTTTTGCATTAAATAAAACAATATGGCTTGCATAAAGTAATCACTGTAGAAATATAGTCCTCCTTTCAAATTTAGTATATATGTTCTCTTCATAGACCTCTAATCTATCCCTCTCTTCACTACTACTTGTCACTTCCATCAGAAACATTATTATAAGCCTCCTTGTGGGCCTCTTCAGGACTGTAAAGAAAGAATATATGTTTCATTGTAGTAGAGGGAAAGCAATACTTAACTGGGTAAAGTAACAAGTCTTTTATTTCCTACCTAACACAAAAGAAGAAATAACTACCAACTACACACTATTATACTAGATAATTCTTATTAAAGCAGTATTCAGATAAGTATTTATAAAACAAGAAGAGATGAGAGGAAAGGAGAGGAGAGGGGAGTGGAAGGGATAAAATAGAAAAGCAGGAAGAAAGGGGGGGTTAGGGAGAAGAAGTCCATTAATAACACTGGTTTATCAACATTTTAATATCTTCCTAGCCTCACCTCCCCTAACATCATCTAATAAACAAGGAAGAACCCTAACACGAACTCTACAGTGCCACCTACAGGAAAACACAGGAAGATAACACATCTGTATCAAAACCATTTGAAGGATAACCAGTTCGGAGGATAGGAAGCTCAGCCCTAAAAGCCTGGCCTCTGCTGGGTTTTTCCTGGGGAGGGGCGAGAACTGGGTTGACAGGGTCTTATAATGGGAACAGAAAAGGAAATAATTTTAAAAAATTGTTTCTTGAGTTCAGGGAGGCAGTCTGGCTTAGTCCCTACTTAATCATCAGGAGACAGGCTTGGTTTAAGAGCTGACTGGTTGTGATAGGAATAGATTGAATTTCTGCTTGAATACAGGTGTAATAATTGAGCTTTGTCCCACTATAAGAAGACAGGAGAAGGAGAACTGTGCTACATTAATGAAGGGGAAGGGTTGAAAGAGTCCAGGTATAGGATAAAGCCACTCCCACTGGGCTGTGAACTGGCCACACTCTTATAGCAATACCAAGAAGCTTCAAGGCTTTTCATTTCATCACTACTGGGTACCCCATACCATATAAGCAAAGGAGAATTCCATAACCACAGTTGCAGCATCACTTTCAGTTAAACAATAAAAGTGTGCAGTCAGAACAGTAGTGGATGTTCTATACCAAAACAAAATGAAACCCCTTAAATAAAATGAGCTCCTGGAGCACATTCATAAAGATTATTTTTACTTTATTACCTTGTAATGATAAAACCTTGATTGTTTGAACCCACTCTGAGCTTCAACTCAGTTGAATCATTATTAAATGAGCCACAGCCAAGTGCTTTATTATTATTTTTTAAATCACAACAGGATCTCAATTTTGTTCTACTGGCAATTATGTCTATTTTTGTTCTAGTAGGATGTTTTGATTACAATGGCCCTGTAATATAGTCTGAGATCTGGTGGTGGGAACTGCATAGAATAGTACCTCTGTTATTTTACAATCTAGTTAATCACTATTAAATCCCTAATAAGATCAGTGGCATTTTTTTATACAAATCCTAAATCTGAAGAAAAGGATTACCAGTAATCACTCCTATTCACTATTACAGCAAAATCAATAAAAAACCTAGGAATAAAGCTGACCAAAGAAGTGAAAGACTTGTATACTGAACAGTATTAAAAGAAATAGAAAATTATACCAAGAAATGGAAAGATATTCCATGCCCACAGATTGGAAGAATTAATATCATCAAAATGAATATTCTACCCAGAGACATATACAAATTTAATGCAATGCTGATCAAAGTTCCAACAAGCTTCTTTAAGAGAAAAGAACAAAGATTTCAATCATTTATCTGGAACCAGAAAACACTTAGAATCACCAAAACAATCGTGAGGAAAAGAAACAAAAATGGAGGCCTCACATGTCCCGATCTCAAATTATATTATAAAACCATCATAATCAAAACAGCCTCGTATTGCAACAAGAATAGGTACACAGACCAGTGGAACAGAATTGAAAGCCCAGAACTAACCCCCCACACCTATGGACATCTAATTTTGGTTGAATAGGCCCAAATTATTAAAT
This sequence comes from Erinaceus europaeus, assembly GCF_950295315.1. NCBI lineage: Eukaryota > Metazoa > Chordata > Mammalia > Eulipotyphla > Erinaceidae > Erinaceus > Erinaceus europaeus. Next base: position 37,770,454 of record NC_080178.1, on the reverse strand, counting down.
GGATAAAGGAGGCTCTCTTCAGTAAATGTTTCTGGGAAAACTGGGTTGAAACATGCAGAAGAATGAAACTGAACCATTATATCTCACCAGAAACAAAATCCAACTCCAAATGGATCAAGCACCTGGATGTTAGGCCAGAAACTATCAAATTCTTAAAAGAGAACATTGGTAGAACACTTTCCCATCTAAACCTCAAGGACATCTTTGATTATATAAATCCAGTTGCAAGGAAAACTAAAGCAAAAACAATTCAATGGGACTATATCAAAATGAAGAGCTTCTTCACAGCAAAATAAACCATCACACAAACAAAGAGACCCCTCACAGAATGGGAGAAGACCTTCACATACCACATATAAGACAAGAGACTAATATATATAATGTATAATGTATAAAGACCCACTACAATGTATAAAGACCCACTACACAATTTTTTATAGCTCCATCCAAGATGGGTTAGAGACGGTGGGTTCATTGTTTTTAACAGCTGAGTAGTATTCAACTGTGTAAATATACCACAGCCTTTTTGGCTATTCATCTGTTGATGGGCACCTAGTTTGCTTCCAGGTTTTAGCTATTACGAATTGTGCTTCTATGAACATAGGTGAACATGTATCTTTTTGGATGGGTGTTATGGAGTCCTTAGGATATATCCCTAGAAAATACTGGGTAATATGGAGGTCTATTTCTAGCCATGTGAGGGTTCTCCAGACTGCTATCCACAGAGGTTGACCCAATTTGCATTCCTACCAGCAGTGTAGGAGGCTTCCTTTTTTCCCTATAACCTCTCTAGCATTTGTTGCTGCTATCATTTTTAAAAATATTTATTTATTCCCTTTTGTTATCCTTGTTGTTTTATTGTTATAGTTATTATTGTTATTGATTTTGTCATTGTTCGATAGGACAAAGAGAAATGGAGAGAGAGGGAAAGCTGGGGTCGGGGGAAGATAGACACTTGCAGACCTGCTTCACCATTTGTGAAGTGACTCCCTGCAGGTAGGTAGCTGGGGGCTTGAACCAGGATCCCTATGCCTGTCCTTGAGCTTTGTACCACCTGTGCTTAACCTGCTACATGCTACTGCCCAACTCCCACTACTGTCATTTTTGATGTATGCCATTCTCACAGGGGTGAGGTGGTATCTCAGTGTTGTCTTTATTTGCATTTCTTTGACAATCAGTGATCTGGAGCAATTTTTTTTAATGTTTGTTAGTCTTTTGGAACTCTTCTGTAGTGAATATTCAGAATACTAGTGAATATTCTCTTTTCCTTGAGGGTTTCATGTATTTTCCCCCTACTTCTGCTAGCCTTTTCTCAATAGCTGTCCTACTTTCCTTATTTATAATAGTTTCTTGTTTACTTGAAATTTTTTTTCTGGGCTTTATCCTGATTCATTGTGGTAGCAGTTTTATTTGCTCTTGATTTAACCTTTTTTTTTTATTGGTGTGGTTTGCATTTTTTTGTCCTGTCATCCTTAATTGTTGTGTTGTGTGAGTATAAGCCACACTAAAGTTTTTTTCATAAATAAAATCACAAACCTCAGAATGTACAATAACAACTAAAATAAAGATTAATGCAGTATAATCATAAGCAGTTAGCCAACTAACACCTCCACTCCAAAAATAAAAATGAACAAAACAAAAAAGAATAGACAATTGAGAAAATCAACTGCCAACTATTAATTCTAGAAATAGTGGGAAGAGAAAGGAAAAGAGAAAGGAGAGAGACACAGGGAGAGAGAGATAGAGAGGGAGCAAGAGAGAGTACACTCCTAGTCAGACTTCTTCCATTGGATAATTCACAAACAAGTGCCATTGAATACAGAAAGAAAAAGAGAAAAGAAAAAAAAAAGCAGCTAAAGGAAAGAGATTATTAGGATCAGCAAGGAGGAAAGAAAAAGAAAAGTGAAGAAGAGAGAGAGAACCAAGTTCCTCCCACAATGTGTAGCATACCCAATCTCCTGTCAATGGAAAAAGCAACAGCTAATTTTGGTCAACCTGGAGAGGAGGGAAAGAGACAAGTGAAAATAATAATGAGAAGAAGAATGATAATAATAATAATAATAATAATATAGAATAAAAACCCTAACAGTCAGTCTGTAGATTGGCTGCACACAGCCTCGTCTCCTTCCTAAACCAAGCAAAAACAAACAACAACAACAACAAAAAAAAAAAACAGTTAAAAGTAGCAACTATCAAACAAGGTCAAGGGGTAGAGGGAAGGAAAACAGGTAATCTAATGCAGGCAAGATTGAGGCCCTGATTGGTCAGGTAGTCTGTCACCCTGATAGAGCTCCAGCCCCCTTCAGAAAAATAACCTTTGCTTCAGGAAATACCCCCACTCCTTTGGATGACACCCCTGCTGATCCAGGAATCTTGATAAAGAAATTAGCTCTACAGGAGAGCTGCCAGAAGTAGCAAGCATGAGGATTTGTCTTGTGGCTGGGGGAGTGCAAAGTGAAATAGCAAAACTGAAGACCCCCAGCTGAATCCAGTTTCCTTTATTTTCGTTTCAGCCTCTGTTTACCAGCCTAAGGTGCCACCCTGACCAACTCCTGCCCTCTTCTTTCACAACTGGCCCAGAATTCCTACCCTCACCCAAACTTCCCACGTTTAAAACAGCCTACTTGCAGAGCTCATGCCAGGTGTTGTCTCTAAGTGGTCATCTTGACTCCACTCCCCCTTCTCATTTCTTTCCATAAGCATCATGCATTACATGGCATATGAAGAGTGAGTTTACTTGCTATAATTTTAGTATTGTTTTTATTTGCTAGTTTGTGTAATTTAGATATTTAAATTTTTAAGCCATTCTGTAATAGCTTTTTCACTTTCTTATTTATATCACTGCACATAATCACATCAATTTTATCTTTTCTCAATAGCTGAGAGATATTCTGTATGTTCATATATAACATAGTTTATCCAGAACCCATAACAGAACATTAATTTGCTTCCATATCTTAGCTATTCAGAATAATGTTGCTATACATTAGAATACATCTATATTTTCAGATTACTCTTTCCATATTCCATGGAAAAAATTCTAAGATTGGTATTGCTACATTATAGGATATTTCTATCATTCCCATTTTAATGAATATCAATATTATTTTCTTTTTTATGCTTTGAGGAATTCTTCCATTTCTTCCAGATTTTCTAGCTTGGTGGAGTATAGTTCTTCATAGAAGTCTCGCATGATTTTCTGGATTTCTGTGGTGTCAGTTGTGATATCTCCTCTATTGTTTATAATTCTATGAATTTGAGTCTTCTCCCCTTTTTGTTTAGTGAGTCTGGGTAGGGGTTTGTCAATCTTGTTTAATTTTTCAAAGAACCAACATTTGGCTTCATTGATCTTCTGTATGGTTCTTTTATTTTCTATGTTGTTTATTTCTGCTCTAACTTTAGTGATTTCTGTCCTTCTGGTTGCTTTAGGGTTCCTTTGTTCCTCTTCCTCTAAGTCCTTGAGGTGTGCAGTAAGGTCATTCATTTGAGCTTCTTCTTGGTGCTTAATATGTGATTGTATGGCTATGAGTTTCCCTCTCAGTACTGCTTTAGCTGTGTTCCAAATATTTTGATAGGTTGTGTCTTCATTTTCATTTCTTTCCAGGAACATTTGTATTTCCTGTTTGAGAGTATCTCTGACCCAGTGGTTCTTAAGCAGTATGTTGTTTAGTTTCCAGATTCTGTAATTTTAATAATTTTCTGTTTGTTGTTAAATGTTAGTTTTACTCCACTGTGGTCTGAGAAGATACTTGGGATGATTTCAGTGCTCTTGAATGTATTGATGCTGTCTTTGTGGCCTAACATGTGGTCTGTCCTTGAGTATGTGTTGTGTGGATTTGAAAAGAGTGTATTCTAATTTTTGGGGGTGAAGAGCTCTGAAAATATCCAAGAGGTCTAGTCTTTCCATCTCTTCATTTAATTCTCTTGTTTCTTTGTTGATTCTGTGTTTTGTTGATCTGTCTAAGTGTGAGAGTGGGGTGTTAAAGTCTCCCACTATTATTGTATTACTATTGATGTATTTTTGAAATTCTTTGAGAAGGTGTATGATGTATTTAGATGGTCCCTCATTGGGTGCATAGATGTTAATAATTGTTATATCTTCTTGACTGATTTATCCTTTAATCATTATGTAATGACCTTGCTATCTTTTATTACTTTATTTAATTTAAAATCTATTGTGTCAGAGATTAGAATGGATGTTCCTGTCTTTTTTGTGGTCCATTAGCCTGTAGGATAGTTTTCGATCCTTTCACTTTAAGTCTGTGTTTATCTTGTTGGGTCAAGTGGGATTCTTGCAAGCAGTATATGGTTAGGTTATGTTTTCTGATTCATCCCCCGACTCTGTGCCTTTTGATGGGTGAGTTTAAGCCATTGACATTTACTGATATTATAGATTTAATGTGTTGTAGTGCCATTGTTCCACAAGTTTTTATTTGATAAGTTGCAAGTATTATAGTGATGTTCTTGTTTATAAGAGGTCTTTTAGAATCTCTTTCAGGGCCGGTTTGGTGATAGTTGCTTCCTTTAACTGTTGTTTGTCTGAGAAGATTTTGATGACTCCATCTAGTTTGAATGAAAGTCTAGCGAGATATATTATGCTTGGTTGAAACCCTTCTTCATTCAGGGTTTGATAGATATCTTGCCATTCTCTTCTGGCCCTTAGAGTTTGGGTGGAGAAGTCTGCTGATAGTCTTATATGTGATTTTTTGTTTTTCTCTTGCAGCCTTTAGGATCCTTTCTTTTTTTTTTTTTTTTTTTTTTAATTAATTTTATTTTTGAGAGATGAAGAGAGGAGAGAGAGAGAAACACCAGAGCACTGCTCAGCTCAGGCTTATGGTGGTGCAGGGGATTGAACCTGGGACTTAGGAGCCTCAGGCATGAGAGTCTGTTTGCATAACCATTATGCTGTCTCCCCCACCCGGGATCCTTTCTTTATCATTACTTCTTTTCATTGTGACTATGATGTGTGTTGGTGTCTTCAGGTGTGGGTTGATTCTGTTTGGGACTCTCTGAGCCTCTTGGATCTTAATGTCCTTTCTGTTCAGGTCTGGGATGTTTTCTTCTATAAGTTCTTCTAGAATGCTTGCTTCCCCTTCCTCTCTTTCTTTCTCTGGCAGGACAATTATACAAATGTTACTTCTTTTGAGATCATCCCATATGTCTCTGCTGCTGTTTTCAGTGTCTCTCAATCTATTTTTGAGCTCTTTCACCTCTTTCTTAGTTTTCTCTAGCTCATCCTCTGTCTGTCTTCTGTTTTCTGCTTCTGCTAGTCTGCTTTCCCTTCCCTCGGCTGCTTTCTTCATTACAGCTATTTCAGCTTTCAGTTCTCTAATTGCCTCAAGGTAGTTAGTATTTTCCTTGAGGGTCTCATCTGTTGTTTTCTTAATACTGCTATTACTTTCCTCCAAAGTTGTTTTCATATCTGTGATTAATAAATTTATTATTGCTTGCATGCTTTTCTTATCTATGGTTACTTCTGGCTGATTTGTAGTTTCTTCTAGGCTCTTGTCTTAATTCATTGTATTAGCAGTTTTATTTGCTCTTGATCTACCCATTTTTAATGTGTTTTTTATTTTTATGTTCTGTTGTTCCTCAGTTGCTTTGTTTTATGTGCAAGCCACACTATCCCAAATGCCTTTATGACAAATGCAATCAGCACCCTCAGAAATTACAATAGTAACTAAAACAATGACTGAAGCAGTTTAATCAATACCAGTTAGTCTCACAATGTCTCCAGTTCAAGAAAAAATAGCAACCAAATCTAAATGAAAAAAGAAAGAGTAAGGAAAAAAGGGATAGCAGTAATAGACAATTATGCAAATTGTCCACTGTAGATTCTAGGGGTAGCAAGAGGGGAAGGGGAAGTAGAGCAGAGACACACACAAAGAGAGTCTGCTCTAAGTCAGACTTCTTCCCTGAAATAGTTCACAAATAAGTATTACTGAATTCAGAAAGCAGAGGGGGGAGGAAGGGAGAAAGGAAGACAGAAAAAAAAGAGAGAAAAGAAAAAAGAAAAGAAGGAAACAGAAAAAAAGCAGTGAAAGGAGAATTGTTTTTTTTTTTTTTAATTGGCTTGGAGGTGAGAGAAGGGCGATAGTGTATAGAGGAGGTATGGAAAGTGAGACAAGTTTCTCTCACAGTGGGTGATAATTCTTGTTGTCTAGCAATGGAAAGTATACTAAGAGTTAACCTTGGGTGGGGGGGGGAAGGGATATGCATGTATCTGTAATAGTATTAGTAAAATAGAACAGAGTAAAAAGCCCAAGCAGTGGTTCTGCAGCTTGGACAGCTCCCAGTTAGTCTATGCACATTGAGTCTAGACAACTGGTTGAGAAAGAAAACACAATACAAAATAAAGGAAAAAAAGAAAAAAAAAACTTTCAATCAGTCTTTCCCAGGCTGGGTGAGGCTTGCTTGATTAGTTAATTGTCACTCCAAATGGGTCTATGTCCTTTACTCAGAGGAAAAACAAATAGCCTAGAAATTTGGAAGCAGGGTTTAATGGCACCCCAGTGGGCCAGGAATCTTGGTAAAGAAAGGATCTTAATGGGGAGCCTGCTAGCAGCAGCTCCCTACCCCCAGGGTCTGGTTTTGTGGATGGGGGGGCTGAGAGAAATAATCAAGAAATTTCTTTTCTTTTTGCTTTAATTTTTAACCCAAATTGAATTATAGTCACCTCCTTGTTCCACATTTAGGATGCCTCCTTGCTTGTCCCGCTGAAGGCCAGGCTTTCTAAGGCTTTCTAGCAATTGTTATCAGAGCCCATGGGTGCTGCTACTTTTCAATCGCCATCTTCTAGAGTATTTCTTTATCACCTCCATAATCAATGATGGACACTCTTTTTTTAAAAATTTCTTTATTGGGGAATTAATGTTTTACATTCGATAGTAAATACAATAGTTTGTACATGCATAACATTTCCCAGTTTTCTATATAACAATACAACCCCCACTAGGTCCTCTGTCATCCTTCCTGGATCTGTATTCTTCCCACCCACCCACCACAGAGTCTTTTATTTTGGTGCAATATGCCAATTCCAGTTCAGGTTGTACTTGTGTCTTCTCATTTAATCTTTTTTTTTTTTTTTTAAGTCTTTTTTAAATTTATTTTATTTTTGAGAGAGATGCAAAGAGAGAAAGACACAGAGAAACACCAGAGCACTGCTCAGCTCTGGCTTATGGTGGTGTGGGGGATTGAACCTGGGACTGCAGAGCCTCAGGCATGAGAGCCTCTTTGCATAACCATTATGCTATCTACCCCCACCCAACTTCTTCCTGAGAGTGAGATCTTCCCATATTCATCCTTCTGTTTCTGACTTATTTCAATTCATCCTTCTGTTTCTGACTTATTTCTCTTTACATGAATTTTTCAAGGTCCATCCAAGATCCACTGAAAATGGTGAAGTCACCATTTTTTATAGCTAAGTAGTATATATATATATATATATATATATATATATATATATATATATATATATATATACCACAACTTCTCAGCCACTTATCAGACACCTGGGTTGCTTCCAGGTTTTGGCTATTACAAATTGTGCTGCCAAGAACATAAGTGTACAGAGATCTTTTTAGATGGGTGTGTTGGGTTCCTTAGGCTATAGAGGAATTGCATAGAATAGGCCCATTTCTAGCCTTCTGAGAGTTCTCCAGACTGTTCTCCACAGATGGAAACTCTTAAATGCATCTTGTCATCTCTGTACTTTACTTATTCCTTTAGCTGGGATACACTTTATATGCCTTTATCTGTTTGTTATATAATTCTTCCCTTGTAAACAAAATGTGGCTCCATTTAAGGTTAAACAAAAGCGAGTTTGCTGGCCAGGCTTCCCTGGATTGAAGACCCCACCAATGGGTCCTGGAGCTCAGCTTCCCCAGAGACACACCTTACTAGGGAAAGAGAGAGGCAGACTGAGAGTATGGACCAACCAGTCAACGCTCATGTTCAGCGGGGAAGCAATTACAGAAGCCAGACCTTCTACCTTCTGCAACCCTCAACGACCCTGGGTCCATGCTCCCAGAGGGCTAGAGAATGGGAAAGCTATCATGGGAGGGGGTGGGTTATGGAGATTGGGTGGTGGGAATTGTGTGGAGTTGTACCCCTCCTACCTTATGTTTTTGTTCATTAATCCTTTCTTAAATAAAAAATTTTAAAAAAATCACTGTAAATGTGAGGGGAGAAGTCTAGTTAAGAAAATAGGCAAAAGTCCAAGTCCAAAACTAATCTAACCTAGATCACTAAGTGCAGAGATCAGGATACATCCCTCGCCCCCCAGTGCAGCTTATCCTTCACCCAGAGATATTTACTTTGGTACTCTATTCCAAACTCAGTCAGATCCTGCTTAGAGTTTTCCTTTCTATTCTTCTTCTCAACTTCTGTTTATGAGTGGGATTGTCCCATATTCATCTTTGTCTTTCTGACTTAGCTCACTTAACATTTTTTATACTAGCTCCCCCCAGGATGGTTCAGAGAAGGTGGGTTCATTGTCCTTAATAGCTGCATAGTACTCCATTGTGTAAATATACCACACTTTCTCAGTCATTCATCTGTTGTTGGGCCACTTAAAGGTTTTAGCTATTACAAATTGTGCTGCTATGAACACATATCTTTTTTATTAGGTGTTGTGGAGTCATTAGGATATGTCCTCAGGAGAGGAATTACTGAGTCATATTGGAGGTCTATTTCTAGCCTTGTGAGAATTCTCCAGCCTGCTCTCCACAGAGATTGGACCAATTTGCATACCCATCAGCATTGTAGGAGGGTCCCTTTGTCCCCACAACTTCTCCAGCATTTGTTGCTGCTGTCATTTTTGATGTATGCCATTCTTACAGGGGTGAGGTGGTATCTCAAGGTTGTCTTTATTTGCATTTCTCTGACAATCAGTAACCTGGAGCAATTTTTCATGTGTTTATTAGCCTTTTGGATCTCTTTTGTAGTGAATATTCTCTTCAAATGCTATGCCCATTTTTGGATGGGGTCATTTACTTTTTTGTTCCTAATTTTGGGGAGCTCCTTATATATTTGGGTTATTTGACTCTTGTCAGATGTTTGGTCTGTGATGATCTTCCTATTCAGTGAGGGGTCTCTTAATTTGGGTGATGGTTTCTTCTGCTATGCATAAGCTTTTCAATTTGATGTAGTTCCATTAAATTGTTTTTGTTTTAGTCTTCCTTGCAATTGGGTTTCTATTATCAATTATATCCTTGAGATTTAGGTGGAAAATATTCCACCAAAGTTTTCCTCTATATACTTGAAAGTTTCTGGTATAACATCCAAGTCTTTGATCCACTTGGAGTTCAATTTTGTTTCTGGTTAGATAAGTGGTTCAGTTTCATTCTTTTGGAACATGTTTGAAAAGTATAGGTATTAACTGTTTCCTGAAGGTTATGTAGAATTCATTTGGAAAGCCATCTGATCCTGGACTTTTTTTCTTGGGAAGATTCTTGATAACTGTTTTCTTGATTTGTCTGTGAATGGTGCATTTAGGTTCTGTAGTTCTTCTTGGTTCCATTTTGGAAGGGTATATGTTTCTAGGAATTCTTCCATTTCTTACAAATTCTCTAGCTTAGTGGCATGCAGTTGTCTGTAGAAGTTTCACATAATTTTTTCCACTCCTGTGGTGTCTGTCATGATATCAGTTTTGGAAGGGTACATGTTTCTAGGAATTCTTCCATGTCTTCCAGATTCTCTAGCTTAGTGGAATATCATTTTGCATATTTTTTTCATTCCTGTGGTGTCTGTTGTGATGTCTCCTCTATCATTTAACATTTTGTTTATCTTTGTGTCCCCCACCCCCTTTTTTGTGATTCTGGTTAATTGTCAATTTTATTTAGTTTTTCAAAGAACCAACATTTGGTTTCGTTGATCTATTGTGTGGTTCTCTTGTTTTCACTGTTGTTTATTTCTGCTCTAATTTTAGTGATTTCTGTTCTTCTGGTTGCTTTAGGGTACTTTTTTTCCTACTCTTCTAAGTTTCTAAGGCATGAAGTAAGGTCATTTACTTGAGATTTTTCTTGTTCTCTAATGTGTGTTTTTATGGCTGTAAGTTTCATTTGTTTCTAGGAACATTTGAATTTCTTGCTTGAGTACCTCTTTGGCCCAGAGGTTATTCAGCAGTATGTTGTTGACTTTACAGATTTTGTGACTGTTACTAATTTTGTTTGGTCTTGAGTGTTAACTTTACTCATCTGTGGTCTGAGTAGATGCTTGGGATGATCAATGCTCTTGAATTTGTTGATACTCTCTTTGTGGCCTATCCTTGAGTATGTGCTGTGTGGATTTGCAAAGAATATGTATTCCAGTTTCTTGGGATGCAGAACTCTGAAAATGTCCAGGAGATATAGTCTATCCATCTTTTAATTTAATTATCTTATTTCTTTGTTGATTCTCTGCTTAGTTGATCTAAGTGTTGATGTCTTCTACAATTATTGTATTATTATTGATGTATTTTTATAGCTCTTTCAGTAAGTGTTTGATATAGATGGGCCCTCATTGGGTGTATAGATATTAATAATTGTTAAATCTTCTTGATTGATTGATACTCTGATCATTATGTAATGACCTTCCTTATCTTTTATTTCTTTATTCATTTTAAAGTCTATTGTATCAGAAATGAGAATGGCTGTTCCTGCTTTCTTTTCTTTACTTTTTTCTTTCCTTTTTTTTTTTGTGGTTCATTACCCTGTATGATAGTTTTCCATCCTTTCATGTCTGTGTTTGTCTTGTTGGGTCAGGTGGGATTCTTGTAAGCAGCATTGTGTTTTTGACCCATCCTCCCACTCTGTGCCTATTAATGGGTGAATTTAAGCCTTGACATTTATTGATATTATGGATTTAATGTATTTCAGTACCATTGTTCAACATTTTTTTTTTACTTGATTTAATAGATGGCAAGTATTTTGGCAATGTTACTGTTTATAGGAGGTCTCTTAGAACCTCTTTCAGGGCAGGCTTCATGATAGTTGCCTCCTTAAGGTAGTAATTTTATTGACTTCAATCACAAAGACTAGAGAAATCACAGGAGGCATCTGCTGGAGAAAGAGTAGGGGTTCTATGGAGAAAAGAAACATTTAGCAGCTGTCTGATTAGAATTATACAGTACAAAATTTAATTATATAAAGCTCTCTGTAGTCTCCTGCTTACTAGAAAATTAATCCTTTAAGGGTGCATTGTAGCATTCTACAATTACACATCTAGCAGGGTAGAATGGCATTCAAAGTACATGCTTAGAAAAAATAAGCTCTAATCTAGAAACATATTCAGGGATGTTGTCAGTCTAATAAGGAATATCTCAGCAGCAAAGGCAAAGAAGGTGTTCACAAACATAGGTTGCTTTCTGTGTGGCATATATAAATCCTGTAACAGTGTCCACAGAGATAGAAATAAATTTCAACTTAGCAAACTGAGGGATGTGTAAAACATCCATTTATTAGAATCAATGTTAAAAATTCTACTGAGGAACCTGAACTGGAATTGGTGTATTGCACCAAAGTAAAAGACTTTGGGGTGGGGTACGGGGAGGGAGAGGACCTAGTGAGGGTTGTATTGTTATATGGAAAACTCAGAAATGTTATGCATGCACAAACTATTGTATTTACTGTTGAATGTAAAACATTAATTTCCCAATAAAGAAATTTAAAAAATAATAAAATAGCAAAAAAAAAAGTCTACTGAGAAAAACACCCATGGTGTGTGTGTGTGTGTGTGTGGGGGGGAGTCACAACAGTCCAGGCATAAAGGAACAATGGCTCATGCTATACTAGAGAAATATCCAACCATTTAACTAGAGCTTAGAACCCTGGTGAAAGAAGGACTGGGAGACTGGGAATTAATAGTTTGTCAGTATGCACCATTAGCCTAGAAGGATCATTGATGGTCTTTTAAATAGGGTATAGGGATTATACTGTGTAGCTCAGGTGCCAAAGGGCAAATGACACATTTTAATTTGTCCTGTATGGTCAGTACCAATACTTCTATAATGCACTTAAACACTAGAGAGGTTAACTAGAGCACAGTGGCAAAACATGCATAAAACCTTTGGTTGGATGCCAGATACCAGTAGATACAGTTTCTAATCATTCTCTTTTGCTTAAAAGACATGGCAGTATAAAATAGCATACTACAATCAACTATGGCCTCTAAGATAAATTTTAGTCAATACATATTTCATATTCAAATAGATCACTTCCCTATAGAGAGACTAGAAGATTAAAGACATAAGTTACACAGTTATGCAGTCAGTTAAGATTCATGCCTGTAGTAAGTGGCTATACTTCTGTCAACCAATAGTCCTCATGGAGAGTCAGAGCCCCATGTTTTGTTTTCTGACAGAGAATTATCTTCTGCACAAGTTCTGGATGGTCAGTGGGTTGCCTAGTGAAAGCCTCTTTTACAGAGTGGGCATTTGATTAAGAGAAGATTTGAACATCTGTCATCTCCAGATACCTCATAATCAAATCATTTGAAGCAAACCTTGTTTGGCATGGGCTATACTGAGCCTGCCACATATGTAGTCTGCTTAAATGCAGCTATAATATGTGCTTTGTGGGTTTGAGTCTGTACCTAAGTGCATGCTTTTATCATATGAGCAATACTTAAATCTAGGTCTCTAAGTGCCCCAATAATTTCTTTACAATCTTGGTTTGCATTATCATAGCCTAATCGCTTAATTGGAATTTTGGATGTTTCTTTATTTTCTATTTGTCTACTGATAGCTTTTGACAATCTCTCCACAAACTGTGTGGCTTTCTGAAAAACAGAGCTGAAAAACTGTGACTTTCTGAAAAACAGAGCTGAAAGGCACCACATGAATGCTAGTACCTTATCACTTGTTCTGACAGCCTATTGTACAGAAAGGTGCCTTTAATTTTTCTTTTTTTAAATTAATTAATTTACTTTTTTATAAAATGGAAACACTGACAAGACCATAGGACAAGAGGGATAAAATTTCTACCACCAGAGCTCCATATCACATCCCCTCACCTGTTAGCTTTCCTATTCTTTAGCCCTCTGGGCATATAGGCACAGGGTCATTATGGGGTACAGAAGGTGGAAGGTCTGGCTTGTGTAATTGCTTCCCAGCTGAACATGGGCATTGACAGGTCAATCCATACTCCCAGCCTGCCACTCTCCTTCCCTAGTGGGGTAGGGCTCTGGGAAAGTGGGGCTCCAGGACACATTGGTGGGGTCATCTGCCCAGGGAAGTCTAGATGGCATCATGGTAGCATCTGGAACCTGGTGGCTGAAAAAGAGTTAACATGTAAAGCCACACAACTTGTTGATTAATCATGAACCTAAAGGCTGGAATATTGCAGATGAAGATTTGAGGTCTCCATTTTGGAAATAGCTAGTAGATCTATTTTAGGTATATTCCAAAGGGCCCATGTCTTCATTAGTTTTTGCCTGAGCTTGACATCTGATATGCAGGTGGACCCAAGTTATTGTCTGGGGAAAATGATGTCATGGTTGGAAAAAGGGCTAGAAAGCTGGATCAGGGAAGTGAGAAGATCCCAAATATAGGAAAAAATGTGTTAATATTGTTGACTGTAAACCCCATCAATTTGATCTGGGGCCCATATTCAGCATAGGAGTTATGTAATCTCTACATCCCTGTATTGCTATGAGTTTCCCTCTCAGTACTGCTTAAGCTGTGTCCCAAATATTTTGATAACTTATATCTTCATTTTCATTTGTTTCCAGGAACATTTGAATTTCCTGCAGAAGTGCCTCTTTGACTTAGCAGTTATTAAGCAACATGTTATTGATTTTCCAAATTTTGTGACTTTTAGTAATTTTCTATTTGTTGTTAAATGTTAGCTTTACTCCACTGTAGTCTGAGAAGATGCTTGGGATGACTTCATTGCTCTTGAATTTGTTGATACTAATTTTGTGGCCTAATATGAGATCTAGCCTTGAAGATGTGGTATGTGGATTTGAAAAGAATGTGTATACCAATTTTTGGGGTGATGAACTCTGAAAGTGTCCAGAAGGTCTTGTCTGTCCATCTCTTTGTTTAATTCTCTTGTTTCTTTGTTGATTCTCTGTTGTGTTGATCTGTCTAAGTATGAGAGTGGGGTATTGAAGTCTCCCACTATTATTGTATTACTATTGATGTATTTTTTAGTTCTTTCAGTAGGTTTTGATGTATTTAGATGGGCCCTCACTGGGTGCATAGATGTTAGTAATTGTTAAATCTTCTTGGTTGATTGATGTTCTGATCATTATGTAATAGGGTTACATATCTTTTATTACTTTAATTTAAAGTGTATTGTGTCAGAGATTTGAATGACTTTTCCTGCCTTTTTTTGTGTTCCTGTATCCTGTAGGATAGCTATCTATCCTTTTACTTTAAGTTTCTTTTTGTCTTTTTGGTTCAGGTGGGGTTCTGGCAAGCAGCACATAGTTGGGTTGTATTTTCTGATCCATCCTCCTAGTCTGTGCCTTTTTATGGGTGGATTTAATCCATTGACATTTATCTATATTATGGATTTAAGGTACATTTATTTATATTATGGATTTAAGTTCCATTATTCAATAATTTTTTATTTGCTCAGATATATGACAAGTATTATAGTGATGTTCTTGTTTATAAGAGGTCTTTTACAACTCTTTCAGGGGTGTCAGGCAGTAGAGCTGCAGATTAAGTGTGTATGGTGCAAAGTGCAAGGACTGGTGTAAGGATCCCTGTTTGAGCCCCCAGGGGTCATGCAGGGGGGGTTGCCTCACAGGCGGTGAAGCAGGTCTGCAGGTGTCTATATTTCTCTCCCCCTCTCTGTCTCCCCTCCTTCTATTTCTCTCTGTCCTATCCAACAACAAAACAGCAATGACAACAATAGCAATAACAACAAGGACAACAAAATTGTGAAGAAATAAATCTCCTTAAAAAGTATTCTTTAAAATTTGTCGTATAATAAAAATGACTTAAAAAAAAAAAAAGAACCTCTTTCAGGGCAAGCTTGGTGATTGTTGCTTTTTTTTAAAACTGTTGCCTGTCTGAGAAGGTTTTGATCCATCTAGATTTAATGAAAGTCTAGAAGGATATATTATCCTTGGTTGAAACCCCTTTTTCACTGAGAACTCGATAGATATCTTTCCATTCTCTTCTGGCTTTTAGAGTTTGAGTAGACAAGTCTGCTGATAGTCTTATGGGTTTTTCCCTGTATGTGACTTGCTGATTTTCTCTTGCAGCCTTTAGGATCCTTTCAGTATCCTTGATTCTTTTCATTGTAACTATGATGTGTCTTTGTGTCTTCAGGTCTAGGTTGATTCTGTTTGGGACTCTCTGGGCCTCTTGAATTTTGATGACCTTTTGTTGCTTTGGGCTGGGAAGTTTTCTTCTATTATTTCCCCTAGGATGTTTACTTCCCCTTCTTCTCTTCCTGTGTTAGGCCAATTATATGAATGTTACTTCTTTTGAGACCATCCCATATGTCTTTGATGTTGTTTTCAGTGTCTCTCAATCTCTTCTTTAGCTCTTTTACTTCTTTCTTAGTTTCCTCTAGCTCATCCTCTGTCTTGCCAATTCTGTTTTCTGCTTCTGTTAATCTGCTTTCCCTACCTTAAGCATCCTTCTTTAGTACAGTTATAGTATTAGTTTGTACTTCTAATTGTCCTTCTAGGCCCGCTATTTCAGCTTTCAGTTCTCTATTACCTCGAGGTATCTAGTACTTTCCTTGAGGATTTCATCTGTTGTTTCCCTATTTCTGATAGCCCTTTCTTCCATAGTTGTCTTAATTTTTTGTCCAAGTGATTATTAGGTTTATTATTGCTTGCATATTTTTCTTAGCTATGGTTACTTCTGACTGACTTGGAACTTCTTCTGGGCTCCTTTCCTGATTGATTGTTGTAGCAGTTTTATTAGCTCATGATTTAACCTTTTTTTATTGGTGTGGTTTCTATTTTTCTGTTCTGTCATTCTTCAGTTGTTGTGCTTTTAGTACAAGCCATTCTATACTATAGTATTTTCACAAATGCAGTCATAAACCACAGAAATTACAACAATAGTCACAGAAGCAAGGATTGACATGGTTCAACCAATACTAGCAAAAAAAAAAAAAAAAAAAACCCAGTTCATGAAGAAGACAAAAAAAAAAAGAAAGAAAGAAAGAAAAGAAAAAAATGCAAAGCAAGAATAGACAATTATGCAAATCTACCATCCACTATAAATTCTAAAGATATAAAGAGGAGAAAGGAAAGTATAACAGAGATACACACAAAAAAAGAGGGAGAAAAAAATATTTAAAAAAGAGAAGGAGAGAGATAGAGTTCACGCTGAGTCATATTTGTTCCACAAACTAGTGTCAGTGAATTCAGAAAGCAAAAGAAGGAAGGAAAAAAAGAGCAGTGAAAAGATATACATATTTTAATTAGCTAGAAGTAGAGAAAAAGGAGAGTGTAGGGAAAAAGGAGGGTGTAGGGAAGAGAAAGAATGACAGAATAGAAAAGTAGAAAACACACCAATAAAAAAATGTTAAATCATGAGCTAATAAAACTGCTACAACAATCAATCAGGAAAGGAGCCCAGAAGAAGCTCCAAATCAGTCAGAAGTAACCATAGCTAAGAAAAGCATGCAAGCAAAAATAAACCTAATAATCATTTGGACAAAAAATTAAGACAACTATGGAAGAAAGGGCTATCAGAAATAGGGAAACAACAGATGAGATCCTCAAGGAAAGTACTAGATACCTCGAGGTAATAGAGAACTGAAAGCTGAAATAGCTGAGCTAGAAGGCCAATTAGAAATACAAACTAATACTATAACTGTACTAAAGAAGGATGCTTAAGGTAGGGAAAGCAGATTAACAGAAGCAGGAAACAGAATTGGCAAGACAGAGGATGAGCTAGAGGAAACTAAGAAAGAAGTAAAAGAGCTAAAGAAGAGATTGAGAGACACTGAAAACAACATCAAAGACATATGGGATGGTCTCAAAAGAAGTAACATTCATATAATTGGCCTAACACAGGAAGATAGAAACAACTCCACCCACAATGGATAGCACAACAAGTCACCTGTCAATGGAAAAAGCAACAACAGTTAATTTTGGTCAACCTGAAGAGGAGAGAAAAGGGCACACATATATAATAATAGTAATAATAAAGTAAAAGAGAGTAAAAAACCCTAACAGTTGGTCTGCATCTTGGAGCACTCCAGATTGGCTGCATGCATCCAGGTCACCTTTCTAAACCAAGCAAAAACAACCAATTATAAGAAGCAATAATATATATATATATATACTAGTCTTTTCCAGGCAGAGCAGAGGCCCTGATTTGTCAAGTATTTTGCCACTTAAATAGAGCTCCAGTCCTCTTCAAAAAGAAAATAATAAGAAAAAGGCTTGTAATGACACCCTTGCTGAGCCAGGAATCCTGGTAAAGAAAATAGCTATGCAGGAAGCCTGCAAGGAGCAGCTGGCTGGCCCCTGGGGGCTGGTTCTGGTGTGAGGAGGGAAGGGAGAGTTCAGAAATAGTGGAGCCAAAGATTTTCCTTCCTTTGTCATTTTTGTTTCTGTTTGCCAGTCCAATAGTTATAGGGCTCTTTTTTGGTGCAACCCTGACCACCCTTTTCACCCTTTCCACAGAAAGCCTATATATCATACCCTCTCCAGAGAATACTAGGTTGTAAGCTTCTTCTTTTTGAAGCTCACACCAGGTGCTGACTCCAAGTCACCATCTTCTATCTATTGCCTTCTTAAACCCTATGACAGCAGAAACCTCCTGATTCCTCTATAAAGCCCAAATTTCCTCCAGTCCTGGAACCTCTAGGGTGGAGATCACTTTCCAGTATGATTTTCTCAGTTTATACCAACTGATACTGCATTTGCTGATCCCAACATATTGAATGCAATGAGTACCACCTAGGCACACTCCACTTTGGAATGTGTCCAGAGACTTTAGGCATGGAATGCAAACCCTTCAGTATCATTACTCTGGTGAGACCTTTCCTTTCTCATAGGACTCCTTAATTCCATTTTGGGTAGTCCACTTTCTAACAAAGCATCAAAACCTAGATATAGACGAGGTCCCATTAGATAGGGCAAATGTATACAAGTATCTATAAATTAAGGCAAAATATATACATTAAAGCAAGAGTACACAAGTTTTCAGTGAGTCAATAAATGAAGCACACAAGTTGAAAGACCTAAAAAGACAGCATAAAGTACCTAATGAAATCATTTCTACTAGGACCTAGATACTCTCCTCACTTACTTCCTATTAGAATTATCTCAGTCACTCCAGTACTAACCTTATCAAAGTAAGGACTGCAAAAGACAAATAATGACAAGAGAATGTCATACTTTAATGATGACTTTGGTCAAAATCAGGCTACCCCATCAGCTGGGATCCTAGTCAGGGAGTCCTAGGATTCCCACACAAACACAATGAGCCTAGATCTAGAATAAACCCCTCTCTTCATTATCACTGGTCATCTCCATCAAGAACATAATGGACCCCTGGGGTCCCCCATAGGACTTTTCACTGAATGTTGATAAACAATGGTAGAGAATGTCCCATCATCCAAATAGGGTTGAATAACATACTCTATCTACCACCTGAAGTAGCTGGGTCCTGAAATTGGTGCAACTAGAAATGTTCCTACTGATGACCACAGAATGCAAGTTCAGATATAGGGATGTAGAGGTTGCATAACTCCTATGATGAATATGGGCCCCAGATCAAATTGATAGGGTTTACAGTCAACAATATTAACACATTTTTCCTATATTTGGGATCTTCTCACTTCCCTGATCCAGCTTTCTAGCCCTTTTTCCAACCATGATATCATCTTCCCCAGACAATAACTTGGGTCCACCTGCATATCAGATGTCAAGCTCAGGCAAAAACTAATGAAGACATGGGCCCTTTGGAATATACCTAAAATAGATCTACTAGCTATTTCCAAAATGGAGACCTCAAATCTTCATCTGCAATATTCCAGCCTTTAGGTTCATGATTAATCAACAAGTTGTGTGGCTTTACATGTTAACTCTTTTTCAGCCACCAGGTTCCAGATGCTACCATGATGCCATCTAGACTTCCCTGGGCAGATGACCCCACCAATGTGTCCTGGAGCCCCACTTTCCCAGAGCCCTACCCCACTAGGGAAGGAGAGTGGCAGGCTGGGAGTATGGATTGACCTGTCAATGCCCATGTTCAGCTGGGAAGCAATTACACAAGCCAGACCTTCCACCTTCTGTACCCCATAATGACCCTGTGCCTATATGCCCAGAGGGCTAAAGAATAGGAAAGCTAACAGGTGAGGGGATGGGATATGGAACTCTGGTGGTGGGAACTGTATCCCTCTTGTCCTATGGTCTTATCAGTGTTTCCATCTTATAAATAAATTAAATAAATAAAAAAGAAAGTACACACCTGGAGGTCAGTACAATAGAACAGTTAGGTCATTTAAAGAACAATGAGAAGTTTCTTCAAGGTACAGAGATGTGTACAAAAATTCCAAATTTGTTTGGGGGTGTAGCATAATGGTTATGCAAAGAGAGTTTCATGCCCTAGACTCTCAAGTCCCAGGTTCAATACCCCATATTGCCATAAGCCAGAGCTGATTAGTGATCCGGTTTAAAAAAAAAGAAAAGAAAAGAAAAAGAAAATCCAAACTTGATTTAGCTAGTCACTATTATTTTCAGATTACCTGTATATGTCTTTATTTTTCTGGGTAAAATAAAGTATGTGTTGCCTGAGCATGGCATACCCAATTCTTTGTGAATCCTGTTATGATGAACAAGACATCATGCCTGTAACACATGGGTCTCATTCCTTGAAATACTTTTTTTGTCTATAACTCCAAAAAAAAATCAGCAGTATTTTAACTTTTGGGTACATACCAAGCAAAATTTATCCTTTTCATTTTTCATTTTTTCCTCCAGGGCACTGCTCAGTTCTGGTTTAAGGTGATACTGTTGACCACAGTGCTTCAGGAATGAAAATCTTTTTCATGATCATAATGTTGTCTCTCCCACTCATACCATTCTTTCTATAACTATAGAAGATTAGAATTGGAGAGGCTAAGTACTTTGCCAAATTATGCAGAACACAGCAGCACTGAATCTGAATTGAGTTAATCTGTACCTTTCACTCTATCAGGATGCCTTTTTTTTCTAATGCAAAATGAACTAACTACTTACCTGATTTTATCCTAGACCAGTTACCCAAAGTCTGCCTTCTTTTTCACTGAAATGAGTTTATGCTATTTCAACATTCCATGTTTAATAAGAGATTATTGACAGGAAATACTATATAGCTTGACTGTATTCACTGAGGCCATGGTAAGTAAAAGTAATAAGTCTTAAACATATGCTCAAGGAAAAATTATTGAATAGTTGTTTTGTATGTGTGTTTTGGTTGTTTGATTTCTGGCAGAGCCGGGGCTTCACACGTGTGATTTTACTGCTTTTGCTGTTTTATACATCAATATTTCTCATCAATATTTCATTATTTGACAATGAAAAATAAATAAATAAATAAATAAATAAATAAATCGCTCCTACAGGGCTGGGCAGTAGTATCTCAGGTTAAACGCACATGTTAACATTAGCAAAGATTTACCTTCAAGTCCACAGTTCCCACCAGCAGGAGGGACATTTCATGAATAGTGAAGCAGTACTATAGGTGTTTCTATTTCTCTTCCTTTCTTTTTTTTTTATATATTTATTTAATTTATTTATTCCCTTTTGTTGCCCTTGTTGTTTTATTGTTGTAGTTATTATTGTTGTTGTCATTGTTGGATAGGACAGGCAGAAATGGAGAGAGGAGGGGAAGACAGAGAGGAGGAGAGAAAGATAGACACCTGCAGAACTGCTTCACCGCCTGTGAAGCGACTCCTCTGCAGGTGGGGAGCCCGGGTTCGAACCGGGATCCTTATGCCGCTCCTTGTGCTTTGCGCCACCTGCGCTTAACCCGCTGCGCTACAGCCCGACTCCCATTTCTCTTCCTTTCTATCTCTCCTTTCTCTCTTGAATTCTATCTCTATCCATTAAATAAATACATTTTACAAAGCTGTATTTGAAAGCATATTCTACTCCAGTAGCAGTTTTATGGTCAATAAAGATGTCTAATTTTTTTCAAAATTTTTTCTACTTACTTAGCCTTATTGATTTAACATTGTTTGACAATACTATATAATTTTAGGAGTATAACTTTTTATACACACTAGTGCATAAAATATCCTACCACCAACTTAATTCATCCTTCATTATTGTGCACTGTGTCCTCAGCCCTCATCTAAATCACAGAATCTGCTTTTTTTTGCAATATACATACGAAGGAGATAGAGAAAGCACCAAAACATCAATGAGCCCTGATATAAATGTGGTACCTCTAGGGTATCAGGCAGGTAGGTTGATGCTCTAAAAGCTTGATTTTTTTTCTCCTATGTACTGAATTAATTAATTAAATTTTAATTATATATGCTGAGTTATTTGCCACCAAGGGCTCATGTGAATCTGACAGGCCCAGAGGGCACTTTTATTTCTCTTTATTTTCCTGAAACAAAAAGAGGTGGTGGAGAGAAAGGGAAATACATATAGTTCTACTCATGCAGCTTTCCCCCTTGCAGGTGGGAACATGGACCTTGAACCTGGGTTCTCACTCATGATATGATAACCTGTGTGCTCTACCAGTATATCATCAACCACATTTATTTTTCTTTACCAGTGGGGTTAATGGTTTATAGTTAACAATAAAATACAGTAGTTTTAAAGGAATAAGGATAAATCAAAAGTTAGTTTTCTAAAGGTTGCAAGAGAAAAAACAGGTACAGACAGATTTATCTGCATAAATGCTAAAAGCCAGAAGATAATGGCAAGATACCTATTGAGAACTCAATGAAAAAGGATTTCAGCCAAGAATAATATACCCTACTATACTGTCATTCAGACTAGGTGGAGGGATAAAACCTTTCTTAAAGAAGCAACAGTTGAAGGAAGCAAGTACCACCAAGCTTATCCTGAAAGAAGTTCCAAGAAGTCTCATATAAACTTTAACAGCACCAAAAAAAAAAAAAAAGTCATATATCAGAACACAAAAAAAGTTCTGAATACTGAGTAATAACATTAAACTATCTCAAATCCATAATATCATTAAATGTCAATGGCCTAGATTCACCCATTAAAAGCAAAGAGTAGGAATATGGACCAAAAAAATACAAAACAACTGTGTGCTGTCTGCAGGAATCCCACCTAACTCAACAAGATAAACACAGACTCAAAGTGAAAGGATGGAAAACTCTTATATAAGGTAATGGACCACAAAAATAAAAGGGCAGGAACAGCTATTCTCATTTCTGATACAATAGACTTTAAAAAATAGAGTAATAAAGAGTAGACATGGACATTACATAATCCTCAGAAAATCAGTCATTCAAGAAGACTGAACAATTATTAACATATACATACCCAGTGAGGGGCCATATAAATGCCTCAAACAACTACTGAAAGAGCTAAAAAAAAAAAATCAGTAAAAATAGAAGACCTCAACACCCCACACTTTCTGTTAAACAGGTCATCTAGGTAGAGAACCAATAATGAAAGAGAATTAAATGAAGAGATAGATAGACTAAATCTCTAGACATTTTCAGAGTTCTCCATCCCAAGACACAGGAATACACATCATTTTCCAGTTAACATGAAACTTTCTTTAGGAAAGTTTATGTTAGACCACAAAGACAGTGTCAACAAATTCAAGAACATAGGAATCATCCCAAGCATCATCTCAGGCAAAAGTAGAATTAAACTAACAATTAATAGTGAACAGAAAATTAGTAAAATTCCCAAAATATGGAAACACAACAGCACACTACTTTAAAACTACTGGATCAAAGAGAAGTTCAAAGAAAAAAAAAAAAAGAAATGTTCTTAGAATCCAAGAAAAATGAAGAAACAAGCTATCAAAATACTTGGGATACAGCTAAAAACAATACTTAAAGGGAAATTCATAGCCATACAGGCACACATTTGGGAACAAGAAAAAACCCAAGTAAAAAACTTGACTGTACACCTTAAAGACTTAGAAGAGGAACAAAAGAGCACTAAAGCAACCAGAAAGACTGAAATAACTAAAATTATGGCAGAAGTAAATAACATTGAAAACAAGAGAACAATACAATGAAGTTAAATACAATACAATACAATACAATGAAGTTAAATGTTGCTTTTTGAAAGGGTAAACAAACTTGACAAACTCTTAGCCAGACTCACTAAAAAAATAAAGGGAGAAGACTCAAATAAATAGGCTTGTAAATGAGAGAAGAGATATCATAACAGAAAGCAAAGAAATCCAAAGTATCATGTGAAGCTTCTATGAACACCTATATGCCACCAAGCTAGAGAACCTGAAAGAAATTTGTGGAAACTCTGGAAGATGTGTGTATAACCTTACAAAACTGAATCAGGAGGAACTACAAAAAACAATCAAGACAATCACAGCCAAAGAAATTTAAACAGCTATCAAGAATGTTCCCAGTGATAAAAAGACCATGATCAGAAGGCTTTACAAATATGAATTCCACAAAGCCTTCAAAGAAGAGTTAATATCTCTACTTTAAAAAAAATTATTTATAAAAGGAAACATTGACAAAACCATAGGATAAGAGGGGTACAACTCCACACAATTCCTACCACCAAGTTTTCCAAAAGGTTGAAGACAAAGAAATATTCCCCTCTACCTTCTATAAAGTTAACATCACCATGATACATACCTAAAGCAGACAGGGACACACACACAAAAAAAGAAAATTTACAGATCAATATATCTGATGAACATAGATGCTAAAATAATGAACAAAATCCTAGACAACCAAATACAGCAGTATATTTAAGAGATTGTTCATCATGACCAAGTGGGACTTATCCTAGAGATACAAGGTTGGTTCAATATATGTAAATCAATTAATGTGATCTACCCTATAAACAAAATAAAAATTTAAAAATCACATTATTATCTTAATAGATACAGAGAAAGCCTTTGAAAAAATCAAACACTTCTTCATGATCAAAACAGTATAAAAAAGGGGAGTGGATAGAAAATTCCTTAAAATATTGAAGTCAGTAAACAGCAAACTTACAGCAAACATTATACTCAATGGTGAGAAGCTGAAAGTATTCTCACTCAGATCAGATACTGGTCAGGGATGCTCACTATCACCATTACTATTCAATATAGTATTGGAAGTTCTTACAATGGAAATTAGGCAAGAAAAAGGAACTAAAGGAATACAGATTGGAAAAGAAGTTAAACTCTCACTATTTTCAGATGATATTACAGTATACATAGACAAACCTAAATAATCCAGGAGAAAGCTTCTGGAAATTATCAGGCAATATAGGAAGGTGTCAGGATATAAATTTAACATACAAAAAATCAGTGGAAATCTGGGACCAGGTGGTGATGCACGTGATTAAATGCTCACATTACAGTGCGCAAGGACCCAGGTTCAAGCCCCTGGTCCCCACCTACACAGGAAAAGCTTTACAAGTGGTGAAGCAGGGCTGTAGATGTCTCTGTATTTCTATCTCCCCCTCCCCTCCCAATTTATCTCTCTTTCTATCCAACAATAAATAAAATAAATTAAAAAGTAATAAAAATCAGTGACATTCCTTTTACTTAGAAGTTAAACAGGCTTCTGTGCTAAATATGAACAGACATGGGCTCTAGGTCACATCAATGAATTTAACTGTTAATGGTTGTTTTTTTTTTATCTTCCAGGGTTATCCCTGGATCTTGGTGCCTGCCCTACACATCCACTGCTCCTGGGGGCTATTTTTTACCTTTCATTGCCCTTGTTGTTTATTGTTGTTATTATTGTTGTTGTTGTTATTGCTGTCATTGTTGGATAGGACAGAGAGATATCAAGAGAGGAGGGGAAAACAGAGATGGGGAGAAAAAGATAGACACCTGAAGACCTTCTTCACCACTTGTCAATTAAATCCCCCATGCAGGTGGGGAGCTGGAGGCTCGAACCTGGATCCTTATGCCAGTCCTTGCACTTCCTGCCATGTGTGCTTAACCTGCTGTGCTACTGCCCAGCTCCTGTTAATGGTATTTTTAAAATTTTATTAATGATTTAATATTGATTTACAAAATTACATGTTAACAGGGGCATAGTTCCACCATTCTCACCACCAGAGTTCTGATTCTTCAGTCATCTCACTTCAAGCCACTGCAGTTCCCCCAAGGTTGTAGACATGGGTAATCCATCATCTTTATAGATCTATCTGTCTACATTTATCTATAATTACCCTTTTTCTCCAAGATTCAATCTTCTTTTCCCCTACAAGTCACATGTGACATCATTAAAACTTCCATATGCTCCTTTCCTTTTCCTCCTCTCTCTGGGTGATGGTGGAGTTAGAGGTCAAAGCCCTCTGATCTTCTCCCCACTATCACTATTCCCCCACTGGCAGTATAGATTAAGGTTGTTTTGGGGGGCATAGAAGGTAGGAGTTCTGGCTTCTGTAATTGTTTTTCCACTGGACATGGGCATTGGCAGGATCTATACCCCCAGCCTTTTTCTATCTTTCTTTAGTGGGCCAGAGCTCTGGAGAGGAGAAGTTCCAGGACACATTGGTGAAGTCCTCTGCGCAGAGAAGTCAGGATAGAATCATGGTAGCATCTCAGCTAGGTGTCTGGAAGGTGGCAGAACATAAAGTGAGACAAACTGGTTAATGAACAGGAACCAAAAAGTAGGAATAGAGCAGATGAGTTTAGGGATATTAGGGCAGAAGAAAGCTAGGAAGTCTATTTTAGACATGTTCCTCGGGGCACATAGCTATGGTAGTTTTGCTTGAGTTTGATAGATAGTGGATAAGAATACTGTCTGAGAGAATGGTTTCAGAATAGAGAAAAGGGCTATAAGTTGGATTTAAGTAGCTCTCATTCTCAAAAAAATATCTGTGAATAAAATTAACTACTTACCCCCATCCACTTTACTCAGGACCTATATGTATATATTCATTTAATTTAGCACCAGAACCCGTGTAAACTCTTTGAGTATCTATTGATCTGAGCTCAAAGCTTATGGTCACAGCTGGGAACATGGAAGTCTGCACTCATTTCAGGACCAGTCTTCCTTAAATGGCAGAGTAGGACACTCCAATGTCCCTGAGAAGAATAGGGTAGTTCATACCATCACTGCTTTATGGTGTGGGCAAGGTCCTGGGAGGACCTATAAAATGGCTTATGATACCATTCCTGGTGGAAGTAAAACAGTGGTGGTGGAGAGAGAGACCCATTAAAGGTTTAGGCCTATCATTTTTGTGTAGAAATCCAGGGATTCCCTAACTAGGAACCCAAATTATGAAGTGGTGTGATATTGACCAAAGGGGCTGTTATTAAGTGATCCATCTCTTATCCTTATCCAACCTTTGTATTCGTCTTTATCTGATGACCTTAGACATTCTCCCAGTTGTTTAAGCATTGAGTATCATTTGTTGAACTCAACCAGAGTTAGGTCTTTGGCCAAATGGTTTTGATCTATTGGGCCTAAAGTTGTAGTTGACTTAGATGTTTAAAGAGATATATTTCCCCACACCTATGGAGATCTAATCTTTGATAAGGGGCCCAAAGGATTAAAGGGAAAAAGGAGGCTCTCTTCAATAAATGGTGCTGGGAAAACTGGGTTGTAACATGCAGAAGAATGAAATTGAACCACTTTATCTCACTAGAAACAAAAATCAACTCCAAATGGATCAAAGGCCTAGATGTCAGACCAGAAACAATCAAATACTTAGAGGAAAACATTGGTAAAGCACGTTCCCACCTACAACTCAAGGAAATCTTTGACGAATCAAACCCAATTGCAAGGAAGACTAAAGCAGAAACAAACCAATGGGCCTACATCAAATTGAAAAGCTTCTGCACATCCAAAGAAACTATTAAACAAACAGAGAGACCTCTCACAGAATGAGAGAAGATCTTCATGTGCCATACATCAGACAAGAAACTAATCACCAAAATATATAAAGAGCTCAGCAAACTTAGCACCAAAAAAGCAAATGACCCCATCCAAATATGGGCAGAGGATATGAACAAAATATTCACCTCAGAGGAGATCCAAAAGGCTAACAAACATATGAAAAACTGCTCTAGGTCACTGGTTGTCAGAGAAATGCAAATTAAGACAACACTAAGATACCACCTCACTCCTGTAAGAATGGCATACATCAAAAAGGACAGCAGCAACAAATGCGGGAGATGTTGTGGGGACAGAGGAACCCTTTTGCATTGCTGGTGGGAATGTAAATTGGTACAGCCTCTGTGGACAGCAGTCTGGAAAACTCTCACAAGGCTAGACATGGACCTTCCATGTGATCCAGTAATTCCTCTCCTGGGGTTATACCCCAAGGACTCCATAACACCCAACCAAAAAGAGGTGTGTACTACTATGTTCATAGCAGCACAATTCATAATAGCTAAAACGTGGAAGCAACCCAGGTGCCCAACAACAGATGAGTGGCTGAGAAAGCTGTGGTATATATACACAATGGAATACTATGCAGCTATCAAGAACAATGAACCCACCTTCTCTGACCCATCTTGGATAGAGCTAGAAGGAATTATGTTAAGTGAGCTAAGTCAGAAAGATAAAGATGAGTATGGGATGATCCCACTCATTAACAGAAGTTGAGGAAGAAGATCTGAAAGGGAAACTAAAAGCAGGACCTGACCAAATTGTAAGTAGGGCACCAAAGTGAAAACCCTGTGGTGAGGAGTAGACATGCAGCTTCCTGGGCCAGTGGGGGGTGGGAGTGGGTGGGAGGGATGGGTCACAGTCTTTTGGTGGTGGGAATGGTGTTTATGTACACTCCTAGTAAAATGTAGACATATAAATCACTAGTTAATTAATACGAGAGGGGGAAAATTAATTGTATGTCTCGAAGTTTTTCAAAAAACAAACTGAATCTTTTCAATATATAGGCTGTGTAATTGATATGCAGACTCTATCAAAAGCCTAGACCAAGTAGATCAGAAGCAACCAATAGCACAGCTATATACAAGATACTGGGTTCTGTACAGCAAACCATAACAAAAGGACTTTTCAAAGTTAACCCAATTACCAAATAATGTGATGATAACATTAACTATCCACTGTCTTTTTGAACCCTAAGACAGCAGGAACCTCATATTTCCACTATAGAGCCTCTACTTCCCCCAGTCCTGGAACCATTGGATAGGGCCCACTTTCCCGTATGCCTCTCCCAATCCATATCAAATAATATTGCATCTGTCGATCACAACCTAAACAACACAACGATTGCCACCTCAACATGCTTCACTTCAGACTGTGTCCAGAGACTTCACGTGTGGAATGGCAACCCTTCAGCTTCATTTCTCAGGTGAGACCTTTCCTTTCATAGTATACTCTAATTCCATCTCAGGTGGTTCACTTTCTAACAAAGTCTCAAAACCTAGATACACACCAGTTTCTGTGAGAGAGAGAGCATATGTTCACACGTATCCGTAAACTACTGCAAAATATATACCTGAAAGCAGAAGTCCACTAGAGTTTGCAGTGAGTATCCCCCTAACACTTCCTCCCCACTATTCCAAGCTTTGGGTCCATGATTGCTCAACAGTTTGTTTGGCTTCGTATGTTAACTCTCTTTTCAGTCACCAGGTTCCAGATGTCATCAGGATGCCGGCCAGGCTTCCCTAGACTGAAGACCCCATCAATGTGTCCTGGAGCTCAGCTTCCCCAGAGACCCACCCTACTAAGGAAAGAGAGAGGCAGACTGGGAGTATGGATCGAACAGTCAATGCCCATGTTCAGTGGAGAAGGAATTACAGAAGCCAGACCTTCTACCTTCTGCAACCCACAATGACCCTGGGTCCATGCTCCCAGAGGGATAGAGAATGGGAAAGCTATCAGGGGAGGGGGTGGGATATGGATATTGGGTGGTGGGAATTGTGTGGAATTGTACCCCTCCTACCCTATGGTTTTGTTAATTAATATTTTCTTAAAAAATAAATAAATAAAATATTAAAAAAGAGATATATTTGCAGATACATCTTTAGATGCTCCTTGAACAATTTCATCCTATTGTCAGAGTTTTGATCATCTTGCAGATCTATATTAATTTTTTAAGCTATAGCAAATAATTGTGCTTAGGGATATGGTCTAGGCAGTTAGAAAGCTTCAAATATTAAACCGATTCCCCCAATATGTCATATTAATAGTGATTTATGAGAGTATAAATCAGAAGGATTAAAATTTCACACCTTTCCTGGCATCAAGAGTCTGTGCCCCCCCTTAGGTAAAGATTATAGTTTTTTATCTAAATATGGGATTTGTTGTATCTTATTGTTTATTTTAAGTATGTATGTTCAGTTCTCTAAATTCCACATATGAGTGAAACCATCCTGTGGCTTTCTTTTTCTTCTTTGCTTACTTCATTAAGCATAATCTGGATTTCCATCCATTTTATTCCAAAGGATGTAAAATCATCTTTTTTATTGCTAAGCAATACTCCATTGATTATATGTCCTATAAATTCTTTATACAATCATCTGTTGAAGGGCATTTTGATTGCTTCCAAATTTTGGCTATTGTGAATAATGCAGCTATGAACATGGGGGTACTTATATTTCTCTGAATTAGTGTTACTATCTCTTTTGGATAAATGCCTAGGAATAGAATTGCTGAATCATAAGCTATTTCCACCTGTATTTGCTTAAGGATTCTCCATACTGTTCTCAATAGAGGTTGTACCAGTTTGCATTCCAACCAGCAGTGTAATAGAGTTCCTTTCTTTCCATATCCTAAATATTGATGTATCCTCTCCTGTTTTGCTGATGAAGACCATCCTCGCAGGTGTGAGGTGTTATCTCAATGTTGTTTTAAATTACGTTTCTCTGGTGATGAATGAATTATAGCATTTCCAAATATGTTTGTGGGCCATGTGTATTTCTTCTTTAGTGAACTGTCTATTCATATTTTTTACCCACTTTTTTATTTGGTTGTTCTTTTTCTTTATGTTGAGTTGTATGAATTCTTTATAGATGTTTGATATCAACCACTTGTCTGAAGTAGGGTGTGTGAATACGTTCTTCTAGTTGCTAGTTTCCTGTTTATCCTTATGGAGTTTTCTTTTGATGCTTAGAATCTTCATAATTTGATATAGTTTAATTTTTTTCAATCTTGTTTTTGTTTCCCTTGTCCATGAGGTGAAGTCTCCAAATACATTTAATGTTAATGTCATGAAGAGTTTCACCAATATGTTCTTCTATGTATTTTATATTTTCAATTCTAATATCCAGACCTGTGATCCATTTTGAATCAATTTTGGTGTATGGTATTAATTGATGGTTTAGTTTCACTTTTCTACATGTGGTTATCCAATTCTGCCAACACCATTTGCTAGGTGCCTTCTTTTCACCAATGGGCAGGTTTGGCCCCATTGTCATTTATGAGGTGCTTGTACATGTGTGGATTGAGTTCTCAACTCTCAACCCTACTCCATTGGTACATATGAACATTTTTGTTTCAATAGCACACGGTTTTAACTACTACTGCTTTATAGTATAATCTAAAGTTGGGTATTGTGATGCCTCCATTTTCCTTCTTCCTTAGGAGTGCTTTTGTTATTCATGGTTTTTTAAAGTTCCACACAAATTTTTGTATAAACTGTTCAATTTCCTTGAAATATTTTATTGGGATTTCAATAGGGGTTGCACTGAATCTATAGACTGCTTTTGGAAAAACTTCCATTTTAATAATATTTATTCTTCCAGTCTATGACCAGGGGATAGTCTTTCATCTGTTTGAGTCGTCCTCTATTTCTTTTAACAGTGTCTTACGGTTTTCCTTGAACAGGACATTTGTATCCTTTGTTAGGTTTATTTATATGTATTTAATCTTTTTGGATTAAATTATAAATGATATTGTTCCCTTCAGTTTCATCTTCTCTAACCCACCTTTTGAATAAAGAAATGCCACAGATTTTTGGGTACTGACTTTGTAGCCTGCTATTTAACTGATGATTTTCAGTAGTTTCTTCGGTTCTCTAGGTATGCCAACATATCATCTGCAAATAATGATAATTTAACAGTTAATGGTATTTGTATACCCTTCTCATTGAGAAGCTACTCTGCTCTAATCCAGTTTTCTAGTCCTGTTCTCAATTCTGACACCATTTTCCCATATAATATTTTAGTCCACTCACTGAAATAAATATACCTTAAAAAAAAGTCTTCCCAGCTTCCTCCCACACAAAGATCCTTGGTTTTATTTGCCCCATTTCCACATTTGGGTGTCTGTTTAAGGAACCTTTCAGCCATCAAGTTGCAGATGCTACGATGATGCCATCCTGACCTCCCTGTATGTACAGATAACCTCACCAATGTGTCCCAGAAAAACACCCCTCCAAAGCCTTACCCCACTAGAGAAAAACAGAAATAGGCTGGTAATATGGGTCAACCTGTTAGTGTCCATGTTGAGTGGAAAAGTAATTACAGAAGCCAGAACTCCCACCTTCTGCACCCCATTAAGGATTTTGGTCCATACTCTCAGAAAGGGATAAACAGGGAAACTTCCATTAGAGGGGATGGGACACAGAACTCTGATGTTGGGACTGTATCCTTATTACCTTATTGTTGATCAGTATTAAATCACCAATAATTTTTTTTAAATTAATAAAATAACAGAGCAGAGAAAAATTACAATAGTTTGTACATGTGTAACATTCCCCAGTTTTTCACATGACAATATAACCTTTTCTAGGTACATTGACTTTTCTTAACCCTAGAGTATCTAACACAGTATTATTGAGGAGGAAAAAAAAAGAACACAAAATTAAAAAACAAAAAAAAAGTGTTGATCAGGGAAAGTGATGGCAATGCATCACACATGTAACAGTGGTCAAGGACACATGCAGATTCAGGTCCTTGGTCCTCACCTGTAGTGGGGGAAACTTCATGAGTGGTGGAGCAGTGCTATAAGTTAGTCTCTTTCTCTCTCTCCCCTCAATTTATCTGTTTCTATTCAAACTAAATAAATAAAATAAAAATATTTTAAGTATTTATCATTTGATTGCACTGTAAAGATTATCAAGAGGACAAATCACATTTCAGCCATTTGTCCAGGTAAATTCCAAAGATCATTAATATCAGCTTTTGGAGTTTAGATATAGAAGCACAGTAGGATAAAGTAGCATTTCTAAGTGGATTCACTGGGAAGATTCAAATGCAAGCAAGTTTGAAGCACAATCCTTAATGAAACTGAACAGAAGATGGATTCTGTCAGTAATAAAATGGAACTGAATCACAAAAGACCATATGTGGTTCAAGTAATAGAGAATACAAGTCTTCCCAGGGACAAAAATCCCAGTGGTCATGACTGCAGTTCAGAAAAGAAGAAGGAAAAAAACCAGTCTTCTTATGGGTATCACATGGAGACTTCCTGTTCCCATCAGCCTCTCCATAGAAACTTTTCTGCTTTCCTCACATCCCACTCTTTACACCTAGAGAGGCTGTTTTGTTTCTCTCATAACTTGTGTGGAGCAGCCCTGACAGGACAGAAGCTATCATTCTAGCTTTCCTTGGAGGTGAGGGTGGCCCTATCACAACCTCCCCCTACTCTCACATCCCAGACCCTCAACCCCCACCTGGTTCTGTTCTATCCATAGGAGCAGGAGAAAGAAAGAAAAAAAAAGAGCCTCACAGACATAACTTTGATTTGTGAACTCTCATTCTGACTTTTCAACTAACATTAAATCAAACTGTTTGTGAGTAATCCCCTCAGGTTCAAGGCATTACAACAGGGAAGAGCCTCTCAGAATCCATTTAAAACTAAGTCCATAATAACAGTACCCCTCTGCAGTGAGTGGTCCTGCCTGAAGTTAAGCCAACTCTATTTTACCAGTGTGTGTCACCTTTTACATTTCTACACTTTTAAAAATGTTTTTGCCTTTATTTTTTATCTTGATAGGACAGAGATAAATTGAGAAGAAATGGTGTTAGAGAAGAAGAGACAAAGAAAGACACCTGCAGCACTGTTTGATTGAATCTTTTCATCTGCAGGTGTAAAGCAGGGTCTTGAACTTAAGTCCTTGTGCATGGTGATGTGCACTTAACCAGGTGCACCACCCCCCAGCCCTCTTTTTTACTCATATCCCAAACTACATAATACTATTCAGTATCGTCCATTAACAGAGATTTCTATAAAAAATAAATACCATCTATATGGTGCACTTTTCACAACAGGGATATAATTCCATACTGCTGACACCACCAGAGTTCCAAGTCCCTGTTCCCCTCCATTGGAAACTGAAGTAGCCCTTCCAAGGTCACATAATGGGTCAACTATTATTTCTATAACTAATCTGTCTATAATTCTATATATTTGCTCATTTCTCCCATGGTTCTTTCCTTTCCTCCCCTCCAAGTTAACCCAACAACCACTGATATTCCAAATGTCCTTTTTTTCTTTTTCTCTCTCTTGGTCCTGATGAAATTGTTGTTCAGAGCCTTCTGGTCATCTTCCCCTAACGTTTTTCCCCCTCTGGGAGTATGGACAAATTTTGGGGGGATGCAGAAGGTGAGAGTCCAGTATTTTTAAAATTTTATTAGTGATTTAATACATATGTGTGTATATATGTAATATTTATTTATTTATTGGCTAGAGGTAGCCAGAAATTGAGAGAAAGGGGGAGATAGAGAGGGAAAGAGACAGAAAGAGACACAGCACTACTTCACCACTTGTGAAGCTTTTCCCCTGCAAGTGGGGAGCAGGGGCTTCAATCCAGATCCTTGGGAATTGTAACAAGTGCACTCAACCAGGTGTACCACCACCTGACCCTGTAATTTAATATTGATTTACAAAATTACAGGAATAACAGGGATACAATTCCACACTATTCCCACCATCAGAGTTCTGAATTACCAATCTTTCCATTGTCAGTTACAGCAGTTCTCTTAAGGTTGTAGATATGGGTTAACTGTTATTTCTACATCTGTCTATATCTGTATACATTTTCCCATTTATTTTCAATAGTTCCTCTTCTCCTTTCCAAATCAGACACCTATTACTACATCCAAACCCCGCCCCTCCTTTTTCTCCTCTTCTCTCTCTGGGTCCTGATGGAATTGGAGTTCAGAGCCTTCTGGTCATCTTCTCCCTATCATTTATTCCCCACTGGGTACATGAACAAATTATTTTTGGAGTGCAGAAGGTGAGAGTCCAGGCTTCTGTAATTTCTTCTCTGCTAAACATGAGCATTGGCAGGTCCATCCATACCTCCAGCCAGTTTCTGTCTTTCCGTAGTGGAGAAGAGATCTGACAAGGTATGGTCTAGGACATACTGGTGAGGTCAAGTGCCCAGTAAAATCAGGTTGGAATCATGATAGCATCTTCAGCTTGGTGGCTAAAAGGTGGAAAGATATAAAGCAGCTCAAAGTGTTCAATAAATAAGAACCAAAATATAGGAATAGAGCATATGAGATTAAGGATCTTATGGTTCTGACAGGATCAACATCATTGTCACCCCCTGATAATGTTTAAAAGAGATATACTAGCAAAGAAAAATATATCAACTAAAGGACAACTATTGTCCCTATGACACCTTTTATTAGAATCTTCAAACAAGTAAAGGCAGTAAAACTTAAGGTTACCTTAGACCTTACTAAAACCTTAGGTCTATTTCCTCACTAACTTGAGAACCGATAAACCTAACAACAGATTGGATAAAAAAATAAAAAAAAAATGGAACTCAATGATCTAACAACTGGGAGAAAGTCTAAGTTTGTCAGATAATGAATGGATTATAAAAGCTGGATAAGGGCAAGAGACTGGCTCACACTGATTTTTTTTTTCATCAGTACCTTGCCACCCCATCATCCAGAGCTTTAATCAGGGAATACTTGGGTTCCTACATACATATGATGGGCCTAGTCCTCTAATAGTTCTCTCTCTCCACCATCACTGGTCACTTCCATCAGACATGTCATCATAAGATCTCTTGTGGGCCTCTCAATGGCCTAATCCTCACTATAAGGTTAATAGTTATACCCTTACTATAAGCAATGGTAAGGATTGTCCCATTTTTTTTTTTTTTGAAGGGAGGCTGGGCCATCCTACTCTACCACTCAAGGAAGACTGTTTCTGAAATGAGTGCAGCCTTGAATGTTCCCAGCTTCACGATAGATTGCAAGCTTAAGTTGACAGGGACTCAGGTTATATAGACCCCTGTGCTAAATGGGCCCTGCGTCAGATCAATGGGGGAAAAAGTTAACTGTATTTATATACTTACTTCAAGTTTGGTAGCTATTTTCCTCCCTAACCCACATTTCTATTTCTATTCTCAACTCTGACACCATCTTCCAAGACAATATTTTTAGTTCATCTGTATATTGCTGAAGCAAAAATAACTAAAGTCATGGGCCGCTTGGAACATTTATATGGTTTACTTTCAAAGTACCATATAGGAATTAGATTGTATCTTATTTTTACATTTCAATTCATCAAGTCCACTATACAAAGACTTGCTAAAAATAATTTGAATGATGAATAAATTTTTGTTTAGCCAGAATGAATTTATCACAAATAATTCTATTGGCTCATTAAGTTGGGAATTCCTCTTCAAGATCTTATTGCAAACAAAATTTCAAATGATTTTTCTATTTAATTTCAAAACTTACTAGATAAACTAATGGGGTAGAGAATCAAAAGTTTGCTTTAGAATAGATGCTGTCAAAACTCCCTACAAGTAAAGCAGACCATGAGGCTTAAAAAAGGATGCTTTATTATAAAAGAGCAGGAAATAAAAAGTTAAAGAATAAGTAACTGAGGGGCTGGGAGAGATAGCTACCTGAATAGGTTCTATGGAACTCCAGCACTACATGGGAGTTCCAGATACTGGGGGAGTTCTGATGCGATGCTATCTCTCCCTCTCTGTATTTATCTCTTTCACTTTATTCCTCTATCTAAATAAAAAGACAGAGAAACATCCTATGTACAAGGCACTAAAATAATCACCCCCAAAATTTTTTAAAAGAAGGATGTAAGAAGTAGAAGAAGGGAGTCGGGCTGTAGCGCAGCGGGTTAAGCGCAGGTGGCGCAAAGCACAAGGACCGGCATAAGGATCCCGGTTCGAACCCCGGCTCCCCACCTGCAGGGGAGTCGCTTCACAGGCAGTGAAGCAGGTCTGCAGGTGTCTGTCTTTCTCTCCTCCTCTCTGTCTTCCCCTCCTCTCCATTTCTCTCTGTCCTAAAAAAAAAAAAAGAAGTAGAAGAAATGTTTTGTTTTTCTCCTGATACTTTGCATAATATAAATAATCTAGAATATAGTATAGTCAGATATAAGAAATACTCTCAAGGCTCTGGAAAATGCTTTCTGCAAAGTTGAGTTCTGCTAATGATGTAACTAATGTGGAGACCCTGAAAAGATAGTAGCTTACACCCTAACCCTATAATAGCCTTACCTTCAGGAACATAAGAAACTGTGTTCCCAATATCAGACTGCACATTCACATTTGTATCATCATTCATCCCATAGCCAATTACTTGGATTTCGTCAGCCAGGCATCATTCATAGTATGACCAATACTATA
This sequence comes from Erinaceus europaeus, assembly GCF_950295315.1. Taxonomy (NCBI): domain Eukaryota; kingdom Metazoa; phylum Chordata; class Mammalia; order Eulipotyphla; family Erinaceidae; genus Erinaceus; species Erinaceus europaeus. Next base: position 37,733,893 of record NC_080178.1, on the reverse strand, counting down.
ACAATTACCCTATTAATGGTGAATAGTGTTTTTCACTTGAATCTCACTGACTGAGATATGTACCAGATCCAAAGAGAAGTGGGTCATGTGCTTCTCAGGAGATGAAAGCTGCAGATCAAGACTGGGAGGGGGTGGGGGCTGGAGGTGGAAGTGGTGTTACATAGGTCTGAGCCCAAGCATGTGATAGTCCTGCAGGAGTAGCTGAATAGGGACTACAGGCTTAGTCAGCACCATTTGACCTGGGAGCACTGAAGAAAGATGTTCCTGGCTACCCTATGCTGTCTGCTGTGGACTGTCCACTTCTGCTCTGGCCAATTCCCTCGGGCCTGCACCTCCTCCAGGAACATTCTGGAGAAGGAATGCTGCCCTGTGTGGAGTGGGGATGGCAGCCCCTGTGGCCAGTTTTCTGGCAGGGGCTTCTGCCAGGACATCTTTCTTTCAGAAGCTCCCCAGGGCCCTCAGTTCCCTTTCACTGGGGTGGATGACCGTGAGTCGTGGCCTTCAGTCTTCTATAACAGGACTTGCCAGTGCATAGGAAACTTCATGGGGTTCAACTGTGCGCAATGCAGGTTTGGTTTCAGGGGGCCCAGCTGCATGGAGAGGAGGCTGCTGGTAAGGAGAAACATTCTGGCCTTGAGTGTGGCTGAGAAGAACAGATTCCTGGCTTACCTGACCCTGGCCAAGTACACCACCAGTACTGACTATGTCATCCCGATAGGCACCCATGGCCAGATGGCTAATGGCTCAGATCCTATGTTCAGGGACATCAGCGTCTATGACCTTTTTGTGTGGATGCACTACTATGTGGCTAGGGACACACTGCTTGGGGGCACCCAGGTCTGGAGGGAAATTGACTTTGCACACGAGGCTCCAGGCTTTCTTCCCTGGCACCGGCTTTTCTTGCTGCTCTGGGAACAAGAGATTCAGAAATTGACTGGTGACCAGAACTTCACCATCCCCTACTGGGACTGGAGGGATGCCCAGGGCTGTGATATCTGCAGAGATGAATACATGGGGGGGCGCCACCCTGTGAACCCCAATCTGCTCAGCCCTGCATCCATCTTCTCTTCCTGGCAGGTAAGTGGCCTCCAAATGAACCACATTCACATTGTTCTTGCCACACAGAGAAAAGAGACAACATAAGTCATGCAAAAAGCATTTATGCTTGTGGCTCCAAGTCCCAGCTTCAGAGCTGAGCAGAGAAGAAAGAGACAGAGAGAGAGAGAGAGAGAGAGAGAGGAGGAGGAGGAGGAGGAGGAGGAGGAGAGAAGAAGAAGAAGAAGGAGAAGGAGAAGGAAAAGAGGAAAAGGAGGAGGAGGAGGAAGGAGAAGAAGGAGAGAATAGAGAGAGAAGAGGAAAAAAAAAAAGAGAATTCTATCTAGATCCCTTTAATGGGAAGCTACTTTCTGAGGGGGATTAAGACAAGGTTTGGGCACAGGGCTGGAGATAAAGCATAGTAGTCATGTAAAGTCAGCGAGACCTTAAATTCAGTCCTCAGCACCACTACAAGCTATAGCTGAGCAATGTTCTGGTCTATCCTTATCTCTGTATTTCTCATTATGATAAAATAAATAAACTATTAGAAAAGATCCACTACTGAAAATTCTCACCATGCCAAGGAATTTTTCCTTTATATCAGACTTGCTGTAGCTACAAAGATATATGTGGGATTTTCTGCCTAAAGTTCTCTAGTTGACTCCTAGGCTCTAATAAATAAAGAAAATTGGCTTCTGTCTCCCACATTAAATATACTTCAAGTAAACAAGAACATAGATATTTAGACAACTAAATGAATGAATAGTCTAGGCCAGTGTGTCTGAAAATGTTTTTACAATAAAATGTATATTGGGTACACATCAAAACAACCAATCACCTGATCCTATCCAAAGCCTATTAATCAATTTTTTTCTTTTTAGATATTTATTTCATTTTTTATAGAGACAGGAAGAAACTGAGAAGGAATGGGGAGACAGAGAGACAGAGAAAGAGACACCTGTAGCACTCCTTGTAAAGCTCCCCCCCAAAGGTGGGGACCAGTGGCTTGAATCTAAGTCCTTGTGCATAGTAATGTGTGCTTGACCAGGTGAGCCACTGCATGCCCCTCTCCCTACACAAACCATTTATCAGAATTTTCAAAGGAGATTTATGGAAGACATAATTTACTAAATGTCTCTGTGGATCGACCTTCCCGTGGTGCATCCCTTGAGTACCCATTCATTGGGGAAACTGACGATCCTTCCTAGCCGACTGAATCCACATGGATCCCAGTCACTTTCAAAGCCATTAACTGGCTACGGAAGAAGGGAAAACGCTAGAAGAAGAAGGGAAATTTGAGGAGCATTAGTTTAGAGTAAATATTTATTGCTAAAATGTGTGAAGACCCTAAATCCAGAAGAAGTAAATAGTGGTAACAATATTCACTGACTAGCCTATGTGAAGCCTTGTTGCAGGTAGTTTTATACACTAATTTATTTGCTAATTTTTCTAGACTTTTCTTATTTCAGAGACAAAAACCACTGAGATATAAAAATCAAGTTGCACAAGATCACAGAATTTGGAAGTAGCAAAGACTTGTGCTCAAATAGCTTGACTGCATAACTACCCTACACTGTTTCCCAGCAAGGGACTGCTAAACAGTGTTTTAAGACAAAAGATCTGGCAGCCACTTATGACAGGGACATGAAAAAATGTACCCAAGTGTCAGCAATTGTACTATAAGCCGAAACTCTCCAATAATACCCCATTTTTATTTTAGCAGACTGAATAAATTTTGTTTTTAAACTGGATAAACTTACAGAGGTACTGTATAACTACAAATATACTTCATAATTATACTACTCTCATTTTTAAAAATTTTATATATGTGGCAAAGGCAATTATAGAAATTTGCATTTAAAAACTAGGTCAAGAGCGTACTTTATGTTGCTCAAGAACCTTGGTTCAAGCCCCTGGCATGGGGAAGAACCAGGGAATGCTGGGATATATCTCCTTTTCTTCCTCTCTGTCATAAAATTAAAAAAGGAAAACAAAAACCTTGCTATGAGTGCTCAAATAAAGAAAGCAAGAATTTCCAGAAACAAAAATAAATATATAAAAAGAAGTGTGTGGTGAGAATTTTTATTACTTTGAAAATATAAAAAGAAAGAATGCTTTCTTGTCTACATTTCTAATGTTTCTGACAATATATGATTATCAATAGAATCAAGATGACAATTTTATTTTTCAGATATTTTATTTTAATTAGAGTGATACAAGTCTTCAGAGAAGAGAGGAAAGAGTACTGCTTAGCACTGGTTTATAGTTGTGCTGGGGATTGCAAAACTCACTATTTACATAAAATGAAAATATTTTTTTCATGTGTGCCTTGTGCTCTGCAGTATGATATGTGGATAGCTCTGTTCCACTTGCTTTTTCCTTAACAAGATCATAGCATTCAAGCAGAACCATCAAAGCACAGTGACAATAACTGTGTAACTCATGGTGTCAGTAATGGCAGTTACTTACTCAGAGTAATAAGTGTGTTTGTGAAGGGAATACTGGGAAAATGTAGCTGAAAAAAAATCTATTTCAGCAAGCCTTTAGACCTTAATCTATCAAGTGCAAAGCCTTCATCCCGTGCTGCCACCCTCTGAAACTGTTCAAAAATTCTTGTAGACTTAGTTGTATGTTATGACTATGCTCTATCTTCAGCTGACCCAGAAAGACTGGGTCAACTGAAGAGCACAGCTACAATATTTTCACTGAAGCCACATAGATACCTATTGATATTTAGTTAATAAATGTATGCCCCCGATGAGATTTCAAATTATGTGACTTTTTTTTCTGTAATCAGGGCTAATGAAATAGTTCACTTGAGTAATGTGCTGCATTGCCATGTGTACCACTCAGGTCTGAGCCTGGCTCCTGCACACTAAAGAAAACCTAGGTGCTTCTTTTCACTCTCTGCTGTTCTGTCTTCTCTTTGTCTTCATCTAAAAATGTAAAAATACTTTTATAATTATTTACTGAATATTAAACATTTTTCTTTAGGTTTGTGGATTTTTTTCTTTTATAGAAGGTAAAATTTGAGGTTTAACAAGCTATCCTTGCACAAAAAATGTTTCAATATTGGTTTAAGTATTTTTCTCTAGGGTCCAGGTGGTAGTACATACATAAGATAGAACACACATATTACAATGTACAAGGACCCCAGTTCAGAACCCTAGTACTCACCTTCAGGGGGAAATTTTCTTCTTTATTTCCCTCTTCCCTTTTAATTTCTATGTTTCTATCCAAATTGAATAGATAAGTTTAAATAATATTGTTCTCTGATTAAACTGCCTTTTGATCACTGGTTTTAAAACATAAAATTAGGAAAATAAACTAACAAAGAACATGGAGAAAGAAACAATAAGCAAGCAACAATTTAAATTAGGTAGATGAAATGAAAGTGCATTTTGTGTCCATCCACTGAATGACATGGTTACCTGACAGGCCATTACTTCCCACACCCTCTCTGCTAATAGTCCCTTGAATTCAGATCAGTTTGTAGAGATTTGAGTATGGAATTTAGAGTATCAAAATTACTTAAGGTACATAAAAAATGAACTCTACCTGTTGTGGGGGTAGCAGAAGGGAACTGAGCAAAGTGTGTACAGGTCTCCTTTAAGCTTCACTGGCAAGTTTCTAGATTGATTATATACATGGAAGAATCACAAGACTCCTCCTGTTCCAGTGCATTTATGAAATTAATCAGGGATATAAAGGAGAGAAGGAAATGCATGCTTTAGAAGTGTGTGAACAAGGGTGGGAAGAAGAGCAAAAGGGAGAAGGAGAAGGAAAAGAAGAAGGAGAAGGAGAAAGAGAAGGAGAAAGGGACGAGGAAGCAGAAAGAGAAGGGGAAGGAGAGGAAGAAGAAGAGGAAGAGGAGTGGAGGAGGAGGAGAAGAGGAGGAGGCAGAGGAAAGAAGGGGAAGAGGAAGATACAGGGGATGCTGAAGTGGAACTTTTTGAAGGAACTGACTTTAGCTATTGTCTCCAGATGTACACATGTGTATTCATATGCATTTTATGGTCCTAGCAGTCAGGCAGAAAGGAAGATACTGGTACACAATATAGACATCTTGGGGTCTGACCCCTTGTCTAGGCTACCTGCTGTGTTCAGGGGAGCAGTTTCTAATGTCCTTCCTCCAGGATAAACAAATGACTGGTTAAAATGTTTTGTCTGAATTGACCAATCAAATCAAGAACAGCCTTGCTCTGTGATATAAAATTATATAGCACCTAGATTCAGCTTGTAAATTCTAGCTCACAAATACCTTCCAAATCAGCTAGACTCTGGCACAATACTTTTTTTCTTAATTTCAGAATCTTCTTTCTTATTCTCAATACATATATAGGAATTCTTATAGAGATTTATTGGCTCTCAGTTGAAAATTTTTTACTGGTGTATTGTGTACTACCCACATTTTTGTAAAAAGAGACCCAAAAGTGTAGGATAGATTTTCCCCTGACACGTAGCTGAGGTCTAGGGCACAGTTATTTTGATTCTTACTTTATTATTATTTTTTATTTTTAGTAGTGATTTAATAATTATCAACAATATTGTAAGATAACAGGGGTACAATTCCATATAGTTCCCACCACCAGAGTTCAGTGTCTCATCCAGTTTATTGGAAGCTTCTCTATTCTTTATCTCTGTGGAAGTGTAGACCAAATTTTTTTGTTTGTTTCATTTTTAATTTATTCATAAAATGGAAACACTAACAAGACCATGGGATAAGAGGGGTACAAGTCAACACAATTCCTACTACCAGAGCTCTGAACCCCATCCTCTCTCTCTTGAAAGCTTTTCTATTCTTTTTTTTTAATTTTTATTTATAAAAAGGAAACACTGACAAGACCATAGGATAAGAGGGGTATAATTCCACACAATTCCCACCACCAAAACTTAGTTATCTCATCCCCTCCCCTTCCTATTCTTTAACCTTGTGGGAGTAGGGACACAGGGTCATTCTGTAGTTGCTTCTCCACTGAACATGGGCATTGACAGGTTGATCCATACCCTCAGCCTGTCTCTTTCTTTCCCTAGTGGGGCAGAGCTCTGGGGAAGTGGACACATTGGTGGGGTCATCTGCCCAAGGAAGTGATGTTGGCATCATAGTAGCATCTGGAACCTGGTGGCTGAAAAAAGAGTTAACATATAAAGCCGAACAAGTTATTGACTAGTCATGAACCCAAAGGCTGGAATATTGCAGCAACTCTCATATTATTTATCCCTCTGGGAGCATGGACCCAGGATCATTATGGGGTGCAGAAGGTGGAAGATCTGCTTCTGTAATTACTTTTCTGCTGGACATTGGGAAGTTGTTTCATACCTCTCAGCCTGTTTTTGTTTGTTTGTTTTTTTAATCTTCCCCAAATGGGGTAGGGCTTGGGAGAGGTGAGGTTCTAGGACACATTGGTGAATTCATCTGCCTAAAGAAGTCAGGATGGCATCGTAGTAGTGTCTACAACTTGACTGAAAGACAGTAAGATATGAAGCATGAAATTGTTTAATAAATAGGAACCCAAAGGTAGGAATAGAGAAGATGAATTTAGGGTCTTCATGTGACCAAATTATCCTTTTGTTTCTAACAACCATTTTCCCCAATGCCTATTAGACTAACTTATTTCTGGAAAAATATTAAACTTTATGTTCCCATTAATATTTTTCATCAGCTGTGTCTATTCTGAAATCCTGGTCATCTGTCTAGCTTTTCATTTTCGGTCATCAAGATTTTAGAGTCCTGCTTAGATTGATGCGGTAAACAGATAATAGTATTATTTCCTCATATTTGGGAGCTACTTCCTGCCCTAATCCAGTTTTCTAGCCCTATTCTAAACTGTGACAACATCTTCCCAGACAACATTTGTAGTACACCTGCATGTTAGTTATCAGGCTCAGGCAAAATTAATAAAGTCATGGGCCCCTTGGAACATACCTAAAATGGACTTTCTAACTTATTTCTACATGAAGTGCTTTTGATTCTAATGAGATTTCAAGTCAAACAGGCTAAGTTGTACTCGTTTAAACTCAGGAAAGGAGGCATTTGACTTCAACAAGATCAAATAACCCACTAATTTAACTTGTAATCACTCTGGCATTATTGAAACTTAGTTGCCTGTGTAACTGAAGCAACTATACAGATAGCCCTTTCCATTCATGTTGTCAGGAAAATATTCCTATTATTCACCACTTTGTGCTCTCATTATACTTATTACACAGTTATCCCATAACATGTATAACTTTTCAGTATGTGTGATTATTTACAAAGCTCTGTGTTGATGAAACTACTGCCACAAGGTAAAGAGCATACAAAATGCATTCTATCCACAGAAGACAAAGTATGATACATGCATGGAATAGGCTTTATTAGTTTGTATTAGATTGAATATAATAAAACATTGTGCAAATGTTAATGCTGATATTAACATACACAGAAAATGAAACTGGCTGGTTAGATTTCTAGAACATTTTTTTCTCACCATAGCACTGCTCAACTCTGGCTTATGATGGTGCTAAGGATTGAACCTGGCACACTTAAGCCTCAGGCATGAAGTTATTTTGCCATATTTTCAGCCCACACTCATACTACTCTATTGCTCCTGATCACCAAAACCAAGAATACAATTATGGTATAATAAGAAGTGACTTACTCACAAGTATGTGCTAAAACATTTTTGAATAGTTCCCTCAAGCTATTTTTATGTGTGTGCATATAAAGAATGAACACATTGTAGAGAAAATTAAGAGCATCAAGACAATATATATGAGTGTCAATTAAGTTAGATTTATAATCCTTACTAGTAGGGTTACTTATTTAAAAGCATATTTGCTAAATAAAACAATATATGATATATTAGATGCATAAAACATCTAATGTTAGTTTTCTTTTTTAATTTTTTAAAAGTATCTTTATTTATTTATTGGATAGAGACAGTCAAAAATTGAGAGGGAAGGGGGAGATACAGAGGAGGAGACAGAGAGACAACTGCAGCCCAGCTTTACTACTTGCGAAGCTTTCCCCTGCAGGTGGGGACTATGAGCTCAAACGTGGGTCCTTGCATATTGTACCATGTGCACTTAACCAGGTGCACCACCACCCAGCCCCTTCTAATGTTAGTTTTCTTAGAAAGCTTTTATTTAGAATTTATATATTTTCACATTTGTTCATTTGTTTGTAATCAAACTCTATTAAAATGGAAGCATGTGCCATCAAATAAAAGGGTTCATTGTTTTGGAGGTAGGAATACTCAGTGATATTCAAGTACAAAAGGCTTTGCTAAGCCTGGAGAGAGAGTGTGATGCAAAAACTTTTCATTCTTGAGTTTCTGAGTGCCTTGATTCAATAACCAGAACCACCATAACCCAGGTCTGATCAATGCTCTGTATTTCTCTCTGTACCTATGTCCTTCATCAAAAAAATAAGATATTTAATAAATTTGTTAAACACAATTATATCTTATAATATAGCCATTAAAAATAACAAAGGTGAAACAGGGGTAACTGTCAAGACATTAAAAAAAGTAAACTGTTTCCTGGATTATAGCATATAGATTCAATAAATTAATTAATACCTTCCAAATCTAGCTAGATCAATGGGCTTTGACACAATAGCAGGAAAATTTGGCATAAGGTGAAAGGCATATCACATGGAAGCAAGCAATGGGGATAAAAAAAGTCACATCTGAGCAAAAAGTCATGGGATTTTTGGTAACCATAACAACAGCTCTGTGAAATAACAGCTTCTCTTTTTTTCTTTATGAAAAAAGATCCTTTGGAATGTCATATGGCTTTTTTTTCCACATAAAGCTCTAGTGCCATAATAGATCCTTTGCTCCTGGAGGCATCTAATAACTGTTTGTTTATTGTTATTTCCTTGCATTTAAGACAATGTTATTCAAATTAAGCTTCTTCAGCAGTCCATCTCCTTTCTATTTGTCTTTCTTGATTTGTCTTGGGTTGCTTGCTTTTTTATGTTATACATAGCTGTGTAAAAAAAAAAAACACAGAAAACTCCACATTCCTTAGCAAAAGATCTCTATCATTTACCAGATGAAATCTGACAAGTTATGCAGATCTTTGACCTTCAGTTTTTCTCAGAACAAATGAATGTGTGTGGAAGGGAGAGGAATGGTCAGGGAGATAGCAGAGTACTAATGCATAGAGCATGCATGCAAGAGGCTCCAGGTTTGATCATTTGGCACCACCAGTAAGCACAATTGAGTAGTGTTTTGGGTAAAATATATAAATTTTTTATATTAATATGTTTTAATAAAATGGAAAGCATAAATATAATAGAAAGCGTCTAATATTCTGAGACATATAAATATAACTTTTCATGATTTGTTGTGAGGAATTCCTTAGCTATAAGATCCTGGACAAGATACTTCACTGAAGTAAGAGTTTTTTTCTATAAAATTAGAAAAAGGCATATTAGAATATGACTGTGATGAAAATCCATGAAATCTGTTCATGTAAAATTGCAAGTTGGGTTACCTGATATATGGCATACATTTGACATATGACAGAATATGGCACTTTCTTTGAGTTTCATGGGTCAAAATTAGTATTATATTATGTAACTATGCTACTAATGTGTTAATGAACATTCAGCCAATGTTTTAGAATCAGCACTGAAAGCTATTTAGTGACCTATTTGATTGCCTTTTCATAATAATGTCATTATCATAAAATTATAAGTAGTGGTAATATGCTGAATATTTTACATATGTTAGATTAGTTTGTCCTTCTTAAACAGTTGTGGTGGTCTGGGAGGTAATGCAATATATAAACTCTTAGACTCTCAAGGTCAAGAGTTTGACCCTGATATCATATAGGCTGAAGTGATGATCTAGTTCTTTCCCTTTTACTCTTCTACTCTCTCATAAATAAATAAATACTTTAAAAAATTATTATTATCCCTTTTTATGGACTAAAAAAAAATCCCTCAATATTTAGAGAGTAAATCATTTGCCCAAGGTAATGTAGTATGTAGAGTCACTATTGGAAAACATGACTTTCTGAGGACAATCTCCATGATCATAACCTGCCCTGCCTTTATGACAAATATGAAAGTTGTGATAGGATTAATTTTTTTCTGATGGTTTCTGCAATTCAGGTAGTTTTTTCTCTTTGACACTAATACAACCATCTCTCTGAATATTTAACTAATTGGCAGTTGGCATTTCAACAAAAAATAGTTTTGGAAGTCTCTAAATGAGTCTACTGTAGCTATCTTACTCAGTGGTATCTTTTGAAATGCTCATAAATGGCTTGTTATTTAAATAGTAATGAGTAAATGTCATGTCATCTATATTCATGGTGTGGCTGTCGAGTTGGTTAACATTAGAATGGAGTTTAATATATTATATTCAATGCAAAAGTTAACTTAGCTCTACCTGACCTTCTCTAAGACATTGCAGGTAGTTTGAGGAAAAGAAAATTCCATGGATGACCATGTGTTTATCATTTAGTTCTGGTTCTAAATACCACATGGCATCTTCCAACAGTTCTAGTTATTGTGTGCAGATAAAAGATATTGGGGAGAGAAGGGGTTGGGTGGTAGCACAGTTGGTTAAGCGCACATGGCACAAAGCGCAAGGACCAGTGTAAGGATCCTGGTTCGAGTCCCCGTCTCCTCACCTGCAGGGGGGTTGCTTCACGAGTGGTGAAGCAGGTCTGTAAGTGTCTGTCTTTCTCTCCCCCTTTCTGTCTCCCCTCCTCTCTTGATTTCTTTCTGTCCTATCCAACAACAGCAGCAATGACAACAGTAATAGTAATAACAACAAGGGTAACAACAAGGGTAACAACAAGGGCAACAAAATGGGAAAAATGGCCTCCAGTAGCAGAGGATTTACAGTGCAGGCACAGAGCCCCAGCAATAACCCTGGAGGCAAAAAAAAAAAAAGTATCTGGAGTGCCTTGAAGTATAAAGAAAATTAAAACCTAAACCTTGTTAGATTTGAACCCAGTCTTTACTGTACTGTGGAATTCTTCAGTAAAAGGGCATCTTTCCCTCTCTCTGCCTCTGTCTCTTTTTACCTGAATATACTTGGTTCTGAGAGGTAAAACAATCGAGATGATGACAAAAAGCAAAAGCTGAGCTCTGTTGACCTAGGGTCTGTGTTATTCTTTATTATCCACAAATAAGATGGTGCATGTAAATTACATTTCCTTTATTAGGTATATGCTTAATATATCATATTATATTTAGTATTATTTATATTATAATTGAGAGAAATTCCAATATGGCAAATTTAAATATCATACTTATTGATGCTCTGCTAGGAAAGAGAGAAGTCAAACCAGTAAATTTGGAAGCAAATTATCTTGTTCTATTATTAGTTTTTTTATTATAGTAGTCCTGTAATTTGAAGTCAGAAAGAGTGATACCTCCAGTCCTGCTCTTTTTTCTCAAGATTTATGTGGCAATTGTAAATATATATATATATACACACATATATATATGTATATGTATATTTATATATATATATATATATATACATATATATATATATGTATATTTTAGTTCCCAATGAACTTTGTGTAGTTTTTTTTTATACCCTTGAAGTAATTTGCATTGTACCCTTATCTGAGAAACTACCTGACTGCCTTCCAGAAGTAGACTTAACGGCAGATTATAAAAGAAAGAAGAAGAAGAAGAAGAAGAAGAAGAAGAAGAAGAAGAAGAAGAAGAAGAAGAAGAAGAAGAAGAAGAAGAAGAAGAAGAAGAAGAAGAAGAAGGGGAAGGGGAAGGGGAAGGGGAAGGGGAAGGGGAAGGGGAAGGGGAAGGGGAAGGGGAAGGGGAAGGGGAAGGGGAAGGAGAGGAGAAGGAGAAGAAGTTTGTTGTAAACTAACATAGACTGCTATAATTTAAAAAAAAAAAAAAGGCGATTATGGCTGTCCTAAGATCAGTATTGCCCTAGGATACAAATAAAGGGGTACCCAACACTGATTTTGCTCAAGCACGCTGTCTAGATAATGAGGACTAGCCAGACAGCAGCTTTCAGTACTTGGAAAATGTTTGGGGAAGTGAACTCCGGGCAGGGATGAGAAGTGAATTCTTATGAAGTGCTTATGGATACCTGAGGACAGAGAATTAAACCTCCCAGATAGTAAAATCTTTTTTCATGCCTAGACTGAGTCTTCAGAGAAACCAGAACCACTATATAACACAAAACAGATCCAGTGGCAAAGAAATGGATTACACCCCTTTTATCCTGATTATTTTTAACAGAGCTGACCAAGAACACTTTCATTTTAAAAATATTATTGTATGTGCCATGGTTATTGTGCACACAATTACTGATCATAATGTTAGATTGAACTAGATGTTTTTGTTTGTGTTTTATAGCCTTTTGCCTTTTTTTTTAGAGTTTCCTACAGTTTAAGTTTCCTGCTCATTATGATACTAACAAAATGAAAAAAAAAAGTTATAGGAAAGATTGTAGCTCTTGGTAGTTGAAAATCCATCCTTAAACTTATTATTCATCCATCACTTATTTACTGATACATGGGAGAGTTAAGCAAAGTATCTAGGAGAATGATCTACCCAGACAAAAGAGTTAATAGAAGATCTATAGGAATAGTCAGTACAAAAATAATGCTGAAGAATGCTGGATGTACTATAGGAACAGAAAGGGAGAAAGTAACCAGAGGTAAGTTTTGCATCAATCAGTCCTTCTGTAGAAACTATATAATACATGAAAGCTGGATTGTATTAAGAGTTTACTTACAAAGTTAGACTAGGGTTTAGGAAAACGAAGAAAAAAAAAAAAAGGCAACACAAGATTTTGAGTTCAGCAAGAGGCTCTAGACCCAATAATTCAGATTTCTGGATCTGGTGGCTGGGGGATGGATGATGATGGTTACCCAGAAGGCATCTTCTAGAAGGATAAGATGCTCATCACAGAGGAGTATTGGGGAAATTTTGGTTCAACATTTTCCTCTCCTTTTGCTTTCATTAACCAAACACACACACACACACCCAAAAAAGTCAAGGTTTTAGTATATCTACATATATATATACATACATGTAATAAATAAAGATAATAAAACATAATAATTGATTGGGCTGGAGTGATAGCTCAAACAATACAGTGTGTGCCATATAACATATATATATATGATCAGAGTACTGCTCACCTCTGGATTAAGGGGATTGAATTTGGGACATTGGAGCCTCAGGCATGAAAGTCTCTTTGCTTAACCATTATGCTCTCTCCCCCACCCAGGAAGTCAAAGATGAATGGGGCCAGCTATCTTTGTCCTAATATTTAGTGACCTACTGCACAGATATAGAATAGAAGGGTGAATGGTAAATACTAAAAACAAACAAACAAACAAAACACAAATAGCACACAAATTGAAGAGGCAAAGAGTTGATATCTCAAGAAGAATATTAAATATTGTTGGTATGCTTCTAATTCTGCTTCTAAAACCCCCTTCTGTTTCATTTGGTTTAATCCCCCCTGCTTAACACTGTATTCTATTTACATAACCATTGTTAACTAAGTACCACCTTCCCTCCAGGGCATTGGTGGTTCAGTGGCAGAATTCTCACCTGCTCCGCCCCCTCTCCTTGTCACACTCTGATTTTCACCAGTCACTTTTCTCTCCACCCTCTCTACATCACATCCTGTTTATACCCTACTTGGCAAGTATATTAGTTTTAGTTTAGTTTAGCTTGGCTTAGATTGTGCTGCTTTCCGTGTGAATAAAGAGTTACTGTCTACAGTTCAGCCATGAGTCCTTGGTCGTTTGTCTCCTGCTTGGGAAGCTAGCCTGACAAAGGATCATTGTAGGAGTAGGGGGTAGCCCAGCGGGTTAAGCACACGTGGCAGGAAGCGTAAGGACAGGCATAAGGATGCTGGTTGGAGCCCCTGGCTCCCCACCTACAGGGAAGTCACTTCACAGGCGGTGAAGCAGGTCTGCAGGTGTCTGTCTTTCTCTCCCCCTCTGTCTTCCCCTCCTCTCTTCACTTTTCTCTGTCCTATCCAACAACGACTCAATAACAACAATGACAGCAACAATAAAAAGACAACAAGGGCAACAAAAGGGAAAATAAATAAATAAAATTTAAAAAGATAATTAAAAAAGGGGATCATTATAAGGACTTTACCTTTGACTCCAGCTGGAATTAACTAGTAAAACGGCATAGTGTATCATTACTCTCTCTTACTTCTATAACCTATCTTGCCAGTGTTCTTTGAGTTCAAGTCAATTATTTTTCTTTAGCTTTGTTGAATCATGTTTCCCAAATTCTCATCCAATTTGCTAGTTCCCAGTTTGCCTCAAAGTTGTATATGATGATTACAAAAGAAGTGCAGTATTATTATTAGTAGTAGTATTGCCTCCAGGGTTATTGCTGGGCTTGATGTGCCTGCACTACAAATCCACTGCTCCTAGAGGCCATTTTCCCCCATTTTGTTGCCCTTGTTGTTGTCGTTACTGTTATTGTTTCCATTGATGTTGTTGTTGGATAGGACAGAGAGAAATCGAGAGAGGAGGGGAGACAGCGAGGGAGAGAGAAAGACACCTGAAAATTTGCTTCACTGTCTGTGAAGCAAAGCCCTGCAGGTGGGGATCCAGGGGCTGGAACCAGGATCCTTACACTGGTCCTTGTGCTTAGCACCATGTGCGCTTAACCTGCTGTGCTAATGCCTGACCCCCAGTGCAGTGCAATGTTATCTGATCATTGTGGCTAGCAGTGAATCTTATTGAAAGTCCCATCTATGACAGTCAGAATGGAAATAGACTTAACAGAGAAATAATGTTGTGCTACTCAGCAAAATTGCCTATCTCAACATTTATCATTTAAATTTATTTATTTTTATTGGGTAGAGACAAAGAGATATTGAGAGGGAAAGGATAGAAGAGAGGGTTTGAGGGAGTCGGGCTGTAGCGCAGTGGGTTAAGCGCAGGTGGCGCAAAGCACAAGGACCGGGATAAGGATCCCGGTTCGAACCCCGGCTCCCCACCTGCAGGGGAGTCGCTTCACAGGCGGTGAAGCAGGTCTGCAGGTGTCTGTCTTTCTCTCCTCCTCTCTGTCTTCCCCTCCTCTCTCCATTTCTCTCTGTCCTATCCAACAACGATGACAACAACAATAATAACTACAACAATAAAACAACAAGGGCAACAAAAGGGAATAAATAAATAAAATAAAATATTTTAAAAATTTTAAAAAAATAAAAGAAGAGAGGGTTTGAAAAAAACCTGCAGCCCTTCTCATCACTCATGAAGTTTTCCACCTGCATATAGGGATCAGAGGCTTGAATCTGGGTCTTGTACACTGTAGTGTGTGCACTTAATCAAGTGAGTGACAACATTTGGACCCTCAACACTTATTATCTAAAATGTGTATATGTAAGTGTAACTTCAACTGCTACTATTATAGTATACAGTTGTGCCACAAAATATTCTCTACTAAGAAGTCTAGTTAATATTAAAAGAGCAATGTTTAGCTCATTCGCTGCTTCTTTGATGGCGTGGCCAAACTACAATAGTATTTTATGTTAAATCTAATGCATCCCTATTCCAGAACCAACCCTAGGGTCAAACTTCATTACATGAGTGGAACCCTCTTCAATATTTAAACCTAACTAAACAACTTCAGATATCAAATTCTGATGAAAGCCTCTATTCAGAGCTCTAACAATGTATGTGTCATATAAACTGAAACTTTTCTTCTCTGAGTCTTAGTCTCCTCCCTGTGAAGGTGCAAAGAACCGGTATGCATTTGAAGCTAAACAATACAGTATTACATTACAAAAACAGTGTTTTTCACTGTTTTAAAAATAAATATTGGAGGGGCCAAAAAGTGGTGCACCTGGTTGACTGCACATGTTACAATGCACAAGGACAAAGGTTGATGCCCCAGGTGGCCCCACCTGCAGGGGGAAAGCTTTGCAAGTGGTGAAGCACTGTTTCAGGTGTCTTTCTGTCTCTCTCCTTCACTATCTCCCTCTTCCAACTTTATTTCTGTCTGTGTATACCTAAATAAATAATTAAAGATAATAAAACATAATAATTTATTGGGCTGGAGAGATAGCTCAGCAGATAGGATCTGTGCCTTGCCCTACATCTGGCAGGTTCACTGGAAGTTCTATGGCACTGCAGGAAGTCCTGGTGTTGTGGTGTATCTTCCTCTCTGTCTCTATCTGAATGAAAATTTTTTCAGGAACAGTGAAAGCACACATACAAGAGGTCTTAGCTTGGAGGGAATAGAAAAGGGAAGGAAGGAAAAGAAGGAAGGAAGGAAGGAAGGAAGGAAGGAAGGAAGGAAGGAAGGAAGGATAGGAGTAGGGGAGGAAGGAAGGAGAAAAGTGAGAGGGAAGGAAGAAAGAGAAAAGGGGGTTCCCGGAAGATGGCGGACTGAGAAGCTGCTAGTGGCTGAGCTCTGACCACATCTCCTGGAAACGGTAGGATTTTCTGCCTTTAGTAGGCCAGCCAATAAGGGGTCCTAGCGGTGACACCAAGGGTGTGACTATAACTAAATTTGGATTATGAATTAGAGTAGGAAAAAAGGGGGAAAAATTTTTTTCTTCCTTTTAATTTCTAAGCATACCTCCTTCCCCGCCCCCCCTCCCCCATAACCAGTCCCTGGGGACCAGCTCCTAGCAGGATCCCCTACTAGGAGCACCTTTTCTTTACCAAATTCCTGTCCCACCAGGGAGTATCATTAATTCTAAGTCTATACCCTTCTTAAACCTCTGGTCTTTTTTTTTTTCTAAGTAGCCAAACCCCCCCACCTCACCCTGCATAGCTAATTAAATAATTAAAAATAAATACATTAAAAAAACCCTTTCCTTTCACTGCCCTTTTATGAATGTTCGTTTTCTTATCTTTTTCTTTTTTCTCTCTCTCTCTTTCTTTATTTTCTTTCTTTTTCTCATTATTGTCATCCTTTCTTCCTTAATCCTACAGCTTCCAAAGTCACAGCCCCCAGCCTCCACACCAACAAACAGTGTGCTTTTTTGAATTCACTGATACACATTTGGGAATTTCCTTTCACTGCTCTTTAATTACAGCTCTTTTTCTTATCTTTCCCGTTTTCTCTCTCTTGCCTCTTTTTTTTTTTAATTGTCATATGCTTCTTCCTTCTTCTTTGGCTTTCTGAATTTGTGAATTATTTTGGGGAAGAAATCTGACTCAGAGTGGACTCTCTATGTGTGTATCTCTGCTCTACTTCCCTTTCCCCTCTTGTTACCCCTAGAATATACAGTGGATAGTAGATTCGCATAACTGTCTATTCTTACTATCCTTTCTTTTCTCTTTCTTCTTTACTGGGATTTGGTTACTATTTATTCACGGACTGGAGAAATTGTTTGGCTAACTGGTAACGATTAAACTGCTTCAATACTTGCTTCAGTTGCTACTGTAATTCCTGAGGTTGGTGAGTGCAACTGTCATAAAGGTATTTAGTACAGTGTTACTTGTACTCAAGTCACAACAACTGAGGACCAACAGAGCATAAAAAAAGAAACACATAAATCAAAAAAAAAGGTAGATCAAAAACAAATAAAACTGCTACTCCAATGAATGAAGACAGGAGGCCAGAAGAAACTACAAATTATCCAGAAGTAACCATAGATAAGAAAAGTATGCAAGCAATAATAAACTTATTAATCACAGAAATGAAAACAACATTGGAGGAAAGGAATGGCAGTATTAGGGAAACAACAGTTGAGACACCCAAGGAAAATAGTGATTAATTTGAGGCAATTAGAGAACTGAAAGCTGAAATAGCTGTAATGAAGAAAGAAGCTGAGGCAAGGGAAAGCAGACTAACAGAAGCAGAAAACAGAATTAGTCAGACAGAGGATGAGTTAGAAAAAATGAAGAAAGAGGTGAAAGAGCTTAAAAAGAGATTGAGAGACACTGAAAACAACAACAGAGACATATGGGATGATCTCAAAAGAAGGAACATTCGTATAATTGGACTGACAGAGGAAGAAAGAGAGGAAGGGGAAGTAAACATTCTAGAGGAAATAATAGAAGAAAACTTCACAGACCTGAATAATAGAAAGGACATCAAGATTCAAGAGGCCCAGAGAGTACCAAACAGAATCAACCCAGACCTGAAGACACCAAGACACATCATAGTCACAATGAGAAGAAGTAAGGATAAAGAAAGGATCCTAAAGGCTGCAAGAGAGAAACAAAAAGTCACATACAAGGGAAATCCTATAAGATTAACTGCAGACTTCTCCACTAAAACTCTAAAAGCCAGAAGGGAATGGCAAAATATCTATGGAGCCCTGAATGAAAAAGGGTTTCAAATAAGGATAATATATCCTGCTAGACTTTCATTCAAACTAGATGGAGGGATCAAAACCTTCTTAGACAAACAACAGTTAAAGGAGGCAACCATCACCAAGCCGGCCCTGAAAGAGGTTCTAAAAGACCTCTTATAAACAAGAACATCACTATAATACTTGCAATATATCAGAGCAAACAAAATTGTTTTTTAACAATGGCACTACAATACATTAAATCCATAATATCAATAAACGTCAATGGCTTAAACTCACCCATCAAAAGGCACAGGGTGGGGGGATGGATCAGAAAACATAACCCAACCATATGCTCCTTGCAAGAATCCCATCTGTCACAACAAGATAAACACAGACTTAAAATGAAAGGATGGAAAACTATCATACAGGCTAATGGACCACAAAAAAGGGCAGGAACAGCCATTCTCATCTCAGACACAATATATTTTAAATTAAATAAAGTAATAAAAGATAGGCAAGGACATTACATAATGATTAGAGGATCAATCAGACAAGAAGACTTAACAATTATTAACATCTATGCACCCAATGAGGGACCATCTAAATACATCAAACACCTACTGAAAGAATTTCAAAAATACATCAATAGTAATACAATAATAGTGGGAGACTTCAATACCCCACTATCACACTTAGACAGATCAACAGAGCAGAGAACCAATAAAGAATTGAGAATTCAATTGAGAATACAAGGGAATTAAATGAAGAGATTGACAGACTAGACCTCTTGGACATTTTCAGACTCCTTCACCCCAAAAAACTGGAATACACCTTCTTTTCAAATCCACATAACACATACTCAAGGATAGACCACATGTTAGGCCACAAAGACAGCATCAATAAATTCAAGAGCATTGAAATCATCCCAAGTATCTTCTCAGAGGACAGTAGAGTAAAACTAACAATTAACAACAAACAGAAAATTATTAAAGTCACAGAATTTGGAAACTAAACAACATACTCCTTAAGAACCACTGGGTCAGAGACTCACTCAAACAGGAAATTCAAATGTTCCTGGAAACAAATGAAAATGAAGACACAAACTATCAAAATATTGGGGACACAGCTAAAGCAGTACTGAGAGGGAAACTTATAGACAAACAATCACATATTAAACACCAAGAAGAAGCTCAAATGAACGACCTTACTGCACACCTCAAGGACTTAGAGGAAGAGGAACAAAGGAACCCTAAAGCAACCAGAAGGACAGAAATCACTAAAGTTAGAGCAGAAATAAACAACATCGAAAATAAAAGAACCATACAAAAGATCAATGAAGACAAAAGTTGGTTCTTTGAAAGATTAAACATAATTGACAAACCCCTAGCCAGACTCACCAAACAAAAAAGAGAGAAGACTCAAATTAATACAATTGTAAATGATGGAGGAGATATCACAACTGACACCACAGAAATCCAGAAAATCATCTGAAACTTCTACGAAGAACTATACGCCACCAAGCTAGAGAATCTGGAAGAAATGGAACAATTCCTAGAAACCTATGCACTTCCAAAACTGAACCAAGAAGAACTACAAAATCTAAATGCACCAATCACAGACAAAGAAATTGAAACAGTTATTAAGAATCTCCCCAACAACAAAAGTCCTGGACCAGATGGCTTCACAAACGAATTCTACAAAACTTTCAGGAAACAGTGCCCATACTTCTTAAGCTTTTCCATAAGATTGAAGAAACAGGAATACTCCCTCCCACCTTCTATGAAGCCAACATCACCCTGATATCAAAAGCTGATAGGGACAGAACAAAAAAGGAAAACTACAGACCAATATCTCTGATGAACATAGATGCCAAAACATTAAACAACATCTTCGCCAACCGGATACATCAGCATATCAAAAAGATTGTTTATCATGACCAAGTAGGATTCATCCCAGGAATGCAAGGTTGGTTCAACATCCGTAAGTCAATCAATGTCATTCACCACATCAATAAAAGCAAAGCCAAAAACCACATGATTATCTCAATAGATACAGAGAAAGCCTTTGACAAAATCCAACACCCATTCATGCTCAAAACTCTACAAAAAAATGGAAATAGATGGGAAATTCCTCAAGATAGTGGAGTCTATATATAGCAAACCTACAGCCAACATCATACTCAATGGACAGAAGCTGAAAGCATTCCCCCTCAGATCGGGGACTAGACAGGGCTGTCCACTGTCACCGTTACTCTTCAACATAGTATTGGAAGTTCTTGCCATAGCAATCATGCAAGAGAAAGAAATCAAAAGAATACAGATTGGAAGGGAAGAAGTCAAGCTCTCACTATTTGCAGATGATATGATAGTATACATACAAAAACCTAAAGAATCCAGCAGAAAATTACTGGAAGTTATTAGACAATATAGCAAGGTATCAGGCTACAAAATCAATGTACAAAAATCAGTGGCATTTCTTTATGCAAACACTAAATCTGAAGAAGAAGACATCCAGAAATCACTCCCATTTACTGTTTCAGCAAAATCAATCAAATACCTAGGAATAAAGTTGACCAAAGAAATGAAAGACTTATATACTGAAAACTGTGAGTCACTACTCAAGGAAATAGAAACTGATACCAAGAAATGGAAAGATATCCTATGCTCATGGATTGGAAGAATAAATATCATCAAAATGAATATTCTCCCCAGAGCCATATACAAATTTAATGCAATACCCAAAAAAGTTCCATCAAGCTTCTTTAAGAGAATAGAACAAACACTACAATCATATATCTGGAACCTGAAAAAAGCTAGAATTGCCAAAACCATCTTGAGGAAAAGAAACAGAAATGGAGGCATCACACACCCAGACCTTAAAATATATTATAAAGCCATCATCATCAAAACAGCATGGTACTGGAACAAAAATAGGCACACAGACCAGTGGAACAGATTGAAATCCCAGAAATAAATCCCCACACCTATGGACATCTAATCTTTGATAAGGGGGTCCAAAGCATTAAATGGAAGAAGGAGGCTCTCTTCAATAAATGGTGCTGGGAAAACTGGGTTGTAACATGCAGAAGAATGAAATTGAACCACTTTATCTCACCAGAAACAAAAATCAACTCTAAATGGATCAAAGACCTAGATGTCAGACCAGAAACAATCAAATACTTAGAGAAAAACATTGGTAAAACACTTTCCCACCTACAACTCAAGGACATTTTTGATGAATCAAACCAAATTGCAAGGAAGACTAAAGCAGAAACAAACCAATGGGACTACATCAAATTGAAAAGCTTCTGCACATCCAAAGAAACTATCACACAAACAGAGAGACCCTTCACAGAATGGGAGAAGATCTTCATGTGCCATACATCAGACAAGAAACTATCACCAAAATATATAAAGAGCTCAGCAAACTTAGCACCAAAAAACAAATGACCCCATCCAAAAATGGGCAGAGGATATGAACAAAACATTCACTACAGAGGAGATCCAAAAGGCTAACAAACATATGAAAAACTGCTCTAGGTCACTGATTGTCAGAGAAATGCAAATTAAGTCAACACTAAGATACCACCTCACTCCTGTAAAATGGCATACATCAAAAAGGACAGCAGCAACAAGTGCTGCAGAGGATGTGGGGACAGAGGAACCATTTTACATTGCTGGTGGGAATGTAAATTGGTACAGCCTCTGTGGAGAGCAGTCTGGAAAACTCTCAGAAGGCTAGACATGGAACCAGTAATTCCTCTCCTGGGGTTATACCCCAAGGACTCCATAACACCCAACCAAAAAGAGGTGTGTACTCCTATGTTCATAGCGGCACAATTCATAATAGCTAAAATGTGGAAGCAACCCAGGTGCCCAACAACAGATGAGTGGCTGAGAAAGCTGTGGTATATATACACAATGGAATACTATGCAGCTATCAAGAACAATGAACCCACCTTCTCTGACCCATCTTGGACAGAGCTAGAAGGAATTATGTTAAGTGAGCTAAGTCAGAAAGATAAAGATGAGTATGGGATGATCCCACTCATCAACAGAAGTTGGCTAAGAAGATCTGAAAGGGAAACTAAAAGCAGGACCTGACCAAATTGTAAGTAGGGCACCAAAGTAAAAACCCTGTGGTGAGGGGTAGACATGCAGCTTCCTGGGCCAGTGGGGGGTGAGAGTGGGTGGGAGGCATGGGTCACAATCTTTTGGTGGTGGGAATGGTGTTTATGTACACTCCTAGCAAAATTAGACATATAATTCACTAGTTAATTAATATGAGGGGGGAAAATCAATTGTATGTCTCAAAGTTTTTCAAAACACAAACTGAATCTTTTTAATATATAGGCTGTGTATTTGATATGTGGACTCTCTCAAAAACCTAGACCAAGTAGATTAGAAGCATCCAATAGCACATCTATATACAAGATACTGGGTACTGTACAGCAAAAGCTAACAAAAGGTCTTTTCAAAGTTAACCCAATTACCAAACAATGTGATGATAATATTAACTATCGATTGTCTTTTTGAATCCTAAGACAGCAGGAACCTCACATCTCCACTATAGAGCCCCTACTTCCCCCAGTCCTGGAACCCTTGCATAGGGCCCACTTTCCCGTATGCCCCTCCCAATCCCTATCAAATAATATTGCATCCGCCGACCACAACCTAACCAATACAAAGATTGCCACCTCAACATGCTTCACCTCAGACTGTGTCCAGAGACTTCACATGTGGAATGACAACCCTTCAGCTTCATTACTCAGGTGAGACCTTTCCTTTCATAGTACACTCTAATTTCATCTCAGGTGGTTCACTTTCTAACAAAGTCCCATAACCTAGATATACAGCAGTCTCTGTTCACACGTACCCATAAACTACTGCAAAATATATACCTGAAAGCAGAAGTACACTAGAGTTTGCAGTGAGTACCTACCTAACACTTCCTCTCCACTATTCCAAGCTTTGGGTCCATGATTGCTCAACAATTTGTTTGGCTTTGTATGTTAACTCTCTTTTCAATCACCAGGTTCCAGATGCCATCAGGATGCTAGCCAGGCTTCCCTGTATTGAAGACTCCACCAATATGTCCTTGAGCTCAGCTTCCCCAGAGACCCATCCTACTAGGGAAAAAGAGAGGCAGACTGGGAGCATGGACCAACCAGTCAATGCCCATGTTCAGCGGGGAAGCAATTACAGAAGCCAGACCTTCTACCTTCTGCAACCCTCAATGACCCTGGGTCCATGATCCCAGAGGGATAGAGAATGGGAAAGCTATCGGGGGAGGGGGTGGGATATGGAGATTGAGTGGTGGGAATTGTGTGGAGTTGTACCCCTCCTACCCTATGGTTTTGTTAATTAATCCTTTCTTAAATAAAAAAATTTTTTAAAAGAAAAAGGGGAAAAGAAATTATACTCTTTATTTTGTACATTACATACTATATAGAATTAAACTATATATGCTATTCACTTTTTTAATTGGGAAGTTAATGGTTCACTGTTGAAAGTAAATACAGTAGTTGGTACATGTGTAACTGTTGAAAGTAAATATAGTAGTTGGTACATGTGTAACTTTTGTTAGTTTTCTGCAAAACACTCCAACTTCCCATCTAGGGCCTCCTCCACCATCATACTCCAGGACTTGAATCCCCCTCCCCAGAGTCCATTACTTTGGTATAATACACGAAATCCAGTCTAAGTTCTACTTTCTGTTTTCCCTTGTGTTCTTATTTTTCAACTTCTACAACTGAGATTATCCCATATTCATCTTTCTCTTTCTGGCGTATAACACTTAACATTATTCCTTCAAACTCCATCCAAGATGACGTGAGGAAAGAATTCACTTTTTTAATATATATATATATCACAACTTCCAGGTTTTGTCTACTACAAACTGTGCTGCTATGAACATAGGTATACACAAATCTGTTTTTTTTGGATGAGTGTGTTTGGTTTGTTACAATATAATTTCCTCAGGAAAGGAGTTACCAGTTGATATGATAGGCCCATTTCTAGCAGCCTCAGAGTTATCTAGACTGCTCTCCTCAGAGTTTGAACCAGTTTACATTCCCATTAGAAGTACAGGAGTGTTCCTTTGTCCCCACAACTTCTCAGCATTTGTTGCTACTATTCCATCTGATATTTGACATTCTCACAGGATAAAGTGATGTCTCATTGTTACCTTTATTTGCATTTCTCTAACAATCAATGACTTGGAGCTTTTTTTTTTTTTTTTTGTATGTCAGTTGGCCTTTTAGATCTCTTCTGTGGTGAATATTCTGTTTATATCGGTTTCCCATTTTTGGATGGGGTTGTTGGTTTTCTTGTTGTTGAGTTTAGTGAGCTTTTTATTTATTTTGGTTATTAGCCTTTTGTCTCACACATGGCATGTAAAGATCTCCCATTCTATAAGTGGTCTCTTTGGGTGGGTTTTTGTTTGTTTTTCTGTATGGAGATTTTTAATTTGTAGTCCTATTGGTTTATTTATTTTTAGTCTTCCTTGCAATTGGATTTGTATCACTGAAGACGCCTATAAAATTTAGATGGAAAAGAGTTCTGCAAATATTCTCCTCTAATATTTTGTAGTTTCTGGTCTAACATCCAAGTCTTGATCCATGTGGAGCTTACTTTTGTATTTGGTTCCATTCTTCTACAGGCTTCAACACAATTTTACCAACACCATTTTCCCCCTTTTGTTGCCCTTTTTTTTTTTTTAATCATTGTTGTGGTTATTATTGTTGTTGTTATTTCTGTCATTATTGTTGGATAGGACAGAGAGATATCAAGAAAGGAGGGATGACAAAGTGGGGGAGAGAAAGATAGACACCTGCAGAGCTGTTTCACCACTTGTGAAGTGATCCCTCTGCAGGTGGGGAGCCGGAGACTCGAACCAACACCATTTTTTAAAGAGACTCTCCTTTTCCCATTTAATAGTCTGGGTCCCTTTGTCAAACATTATACGATCATAAGTGTGAAGGTTTGTTTCTGGGATGTTGGTTCTATTTTACTGGTCAATGTGTCTGTTTTTGTTTTGATTACAATAACTGGATAATACAATTTGAGATCTGGAAGTATAATATCTCCAGCTTTGTTCTTTTTTTTTTTCCAAGATTGTTTTGGTGATTCTAGGTATTTTCTGGTTGCAGATAAGAATTTCTTATGTTAAAGTGTTTCAAAAAATTGGGTGGGACTTTGGTGGGTATTCCCATCCTTATTTTTAAGATGAAATTCTGGGAAATAAATTACAGGAATGCCTTAATATTCTGAACATATATAGATTAATAATATTGATTAGTATTAATGAAGTTTTTGTTCACTGAGAATTGCTGTTTTCCCCCTGCAGGTGGGGGCCAGAGGCTTGAACTTGGGTCCTGCACATTGTAACATGTGCATTCAACTAGGTTCACCACCACCCGGCCCCCCAATTTATTTTCTTAAATAATATATTCAAAATAGTATTTTTAAACTATTTTATATGTGATTAATAGTGGTTGACAAGATTATAAAAATCACATGGTAGAATTCTACATCATATCCACTACCAAAATTCTGTCCCCCTAACCTTCCAGCCATAACCACTATAGTTCCAACAAAGTCTTGAGAGAGTTTGTTTGCTTTAGCATTTTTTTTTACAATTTCATTCATTTTTTTTCTCCAGGTTCTACATAAGAGTAAAACCATCCAGCAATTGTCTTTCACTTATTTTCTTGTTTTCCCCATTTTTATATATGATTAATATTAGTTATAAGATTACAGTGTATAGTTCCACACCACACCCACTCCCAAAATCTGTGTCCTTATACTCCCACCTCCCAAAGATAACCACCATAATTCTCACAAAGTTTTAGAAATAGTTTGCTTATTTTTTTCAAGTTCATGTGCATCAATTCTCTAGAGTCTACATATGAGTGAAGCCATGCAATGTTTGTCTTTCATCTCTTATTTTTCTAAGTATAATCACCTCTAGTTCATCTATTTTCTCCCAATGGATACAATTTCATCTTTTTTTTTTTATTTCAGAGTAGTATCCCATGAAGTATATAGTAAAATAGTATTCCATGACATATATATCCTATAGCTTCTTTGGCCAGTCATCTGTTGATGGCCATCTAGCCTGCTTCCTTTCCTTGGTTGTTGTAAATAATGCAGTTATGAACATAGGGCTGAATATGCATCTTCAAACAAAACTAGAATTCCATTTTAGGTTCTTATTGTCATAGTTTTTCTGCAACTGTCAAAAAGCCACTTTCTTCAATAATTTAACAAAAGGGTTTTCTGATGACTGGGAAGACCAGTCTCTAACTCTATCTGAGGTGGTGGACCCCTCTAACAAATTGTGTTGGTGTGTTGCCCAGGTTGTCTGTAGCCAGCTGGAAGAGTACAATAGCCGCCAGGCTCTGTGTGATGCCAGTCCTGAGGGCCCCTTGCAGCGCAATCCTGGGAACCACGACCAAACCAGGACCCCAAGGCTACCCTCCTCAGCAGATGTGGAATTCTGCCTGAACCTTACACAGTATGAGTCTGGCCCCATGGACAAATCTGCCAATTTTAGCTTCAGAAACACACTGGAAGGTAATCCCTTTTATTTCATTCATTTGGGGTGTGTGTGTGGATATATATATATATATATATATATATATATATATATATATATATGTCTCAATTCATGTGTAAATCTCTCATGCTTCACAGCATATTTATTTTTATGATGAAATAATGTATAGATTTTTTTTTTTTACCATTTTATTGGCGGGCTGGTGGACTACAATACACTTGTTGACATATAGGTACAGTTTCTCATTTTCCTGTGATAAGTGTCTGTAGAATAATCTCACTCCCAACTTGGGTCCTTTTCCACCAACAGGATACCAAAGCCCCCCACCTCAATCCTTTCCCTTCCTTCTTCCCTCAATATATCAAATCCTGCCCAAACTTCATTTTATGTTTTTCCTTTCTGTCTTTATTTCTTAAGTTCCTTCTGTAAGTGAGATCATCTAGTATTATCTGTTTGGTTTTTCTCACTTAAAGAGGCCTTCACATGCTTGTAATCTCTTATCCACAATTTTGGGCCCAGAGGTGTCTGAGAATTCATAACTTGAAGTGTGCATGCATCTATGGCCGTATACAAACAGAGAAATCAGACAAGATTGAATTTATTCAGAGTGGTGTCACCATGGACTGAACAAAGAAATAAACTATATACATATACATTCCTCAGAATGTTTGAATGTGCCCACTACACAGGGAATTGAGGCAATAGACAGCATAGTGTGGTTTAAGGGCAGATTCTCCTCTAAAAGATAGCAGCTGCCCAAGAGAGCAATCCATCCTCAGAGATTTTTGCATTGTGTAATGGCTATAGATATTTTCTCCAAGTTTTGGTATTTTGTTTTATGGTTTAAAATATTACAGAAGCAGGGTAGGGAGACAACATAATAGTCTTACAAAAATATTTTTATGCCTGAGGCCCTGAAAACCCACCTTCAATTCCTAGCACCACCATCAGCCAGAACTGAATAGTGGTCTTCTAACTCTGTATAAATCTCTGAAAATTTCTCTCTCACTAAAATAAATAAAATATTTTTTAAATATATCCCAGGGCCAGGAAGTGACACATCTGGTTAAACACACACATTATAGTGTACAAGGACCTAGGTTCAAGCAGCTGGTCCCCAACCTGCAGGGGAAAAGTTTCATGAGCAGTGAAGCAGTATGGCAAGTGTCTCTCTGTTCCTTTCCCTCTCTCCCTCTCCTCTCAATTTCTCTCTGTCTTTATCCAATAACATATATATATATATATATATATATATATATATATATTACACACACACATGTGGAAAACCATTAAATTAATGAATTACCCCAGTCACTGAAATCTTTGAGGCAAGTATGTTCTATTAACTATAATAAGCATAGAAGTCCCATTCATCACAATAGCTGTTTTTGAAGAAGGTCCATTCTCAGTTTCATCTGATCCCACCTGCCTCTCCAGTTCTGAAGGCACACTCCTGCTCCTCACTTGCCTTTAGTGCCTGCTCCTCCTTTCTGCTCAATATTCACCAGAGAATGAAGAAACACCACAAATCACACAAGTAAAATGCAAATTGGTAGCCAGCATAAAAGTAGGCAATCTCCTAAGAACATTACACAAGAAGGAGAAATCAAAATCAAAATTCAAATATCAATACTTTCTCACCAATAAAGCAAGAGGAAAGATGTTTACAATGTAGAGAATGACATCTACATGAGGATGATGGTATGAAATTAAGTTACATTAAGATGAGAAGCAGAATATTCTTAAAGTATTACATTTTCAGGCTAGGTAGTGGCACACCTGGTTGAGCACACCTGTTACAATGCTCAAGGACTCAGGTTCAAGCCACCAGTCACCACCTGCAGGGGAAAAGCTTCACAAGTGGTGCAGCAGTACTGCAGGTGTCTCTCTGTCTCTCTCCCAGTCTTCCCCTTCCTCTCAATTTCTGGTTGTCTCTGTCTAATAAATAAACAAAGATAATAAAATTTTTTTTAAAAGAATATTACATTTTCAGTGGGAAATTACATGAACTATGCAATTTTGAGGTGCTCAGGAATTAACACTGTGGTAGTACATTGGAATTGCAGGATAAAAGGTGTCAGACTTGTCGGAGCTTATTGATGCTCAGGTAAGGGGGGAAAGTATTTAGAATATGTCCTATTTACCAGTATTTCTCAATACTGTTGGGGGGAAAATGCATCCTTTAAAGTTTTGCAGATCTTCAGGGAACTCATAAACTGAATTCAAGAGTGATTAATCAGTGGGTTATTGGGAAACACAGATTTTGAGGTCTTTTCAGTAAATAAAAATGGAGAAAAAGTAAACTGGCATCTAGAAACTGTTGTGCTTAAGATACAAAGGTGAGTATGACAGTAGGGGTGATTGAGATACAGTCACCATTAGTTTGTAGTCAATCTTTTTTTTTTTTTTGTATTATTGGATAGATTTAGAGAGAAAGTGAGATGCGAGGGGAAGGTAGAGAAGGAAAGATATAGAGAGACACTTGCAGCTATGCTTCACCACTTGAGAAGCTTTCCCATGCAGGTGGGGAACAAGGACTTGAACCTGGGTCCTTGTGCACTGCAATGTGTGCATCTAGCCAGGTGTGCCTTCACCTGGCCCCTATAACTTGTCTTTGCATTGCACCTTAAACTATATGCCATTAAAAATAAATTTCTTCATATTATATATCTTTTATAAGTACTGCTGTGATGCACAAGGACCGGCGTAAGGATCCCGGTTCAAGCCCCCAGCTCCCAACCTGCAGGGGAGTCGCTTCACAAGCAGTGAAGCAAGTCTGTAGGTGTTTTTCTCTCCCCCTTTCTATCTTCCCCTCCTCTGTCCATTTCTGTCTGCCTTATCCAATAACGATGACAACAGTAATAACTACAACAATAAAACAACAAGGGAAACAAAGGAGAATAAATAAATAAATAAATATTTTAAAAATAAATAAAAGCACTGCTGGGTTGATCTCTCATAATTCTTTCCTGTAATTCAATCCTTTATGTCTATAGGTGCCAACATTTATATATGAGGTATCTTACCTCTTTACTTGCTAGGTTTTCTTAAGTAGTATAGAAAATGGTGTATTAGCTCTGGTCTTTAATAAGAGGTAACAGAAACTATAAATTTTAAAGATGTGTTAAATATGTTCTGGTATACTCCTTTGAAGAGAAAAACTAACAGCAAATAACAATGAAATCTTAAATAATGTCAATACTTTCAGTCTCCCTGCCTGAGAACAGGACATTCCTTGAGTATCTGAAAATATTCTCACACATTCAAAAATTAACTTCCACTGTGGTGAATGTTTGAGTTGGATATGACAGTCCCACAAGAAGTCTCAGTCTTCTGAACATCTTACCAATCCTAAGAGAGGCAGATAGCTGAGCAGCTTGGTGGGTTTGCCTTGTACATAATTCTTTAGTCAGGATGTAATGCTATCTTTTGTAAAATCCTGAAATAATATAGCCAAGCTAGAGAGGAGATACCTCTGTAGATATCTACTAATGCCTTAAGATATTTGAGATAGAATAGTTTCTCAGGAAATAATTAATATGTACTAGGTTCACAAAAAAAGGGGGGTGGCAAGTCTGGTTTCTCTATTTCTTATACATGCAGACAGGGACCAGGGGCCTAAATTCTGGTAGGGTCTTCACATATAGTAAGTGTGCACTCACTTTATCAGAGTAGCATCCACCCAGTGCTTAGAGGATATATATTGCAGTGACCCAAAACAGCAAGCAAGTAGAAAAACAGTTGCATTTGGTGAGTCTTAGGGGAGTCCTCTCCTTTCAGCAGTCTTTTCCTTGGTAAAAACAGACTGGAGGTGGTGCTTCAACCGGTAAACGGCGGACTGTTACCAACCATTCAGCCTCTCTTTAGGCCTCTCACTGTCTGCCAGCACAGGTGTTTGCACTTACCAGTGAGCAGTGCATTCCTGAAGTCATTTTAGTCCTGTTTTGTTGCAATCTCAGGTGATTTCCTTTGGTATTCCTAATTGGCCCAGGAGAGGGAAGGAGAGGGGAGAAGAGGGGAGAAGAGGGAAGGAGAGGGGAGGAGACTGGAGGAGAGGAGAGGGGAGTCCTGCCTCCAGACATTCTACTAGAGGATATTTATGTAGCAAAATAAAAACTAATTTCCAGAACTTATTCTAAATGTAGACTCAAGCATTAGAAATAGGAGGATTTTTACCTCCTTGAGAAAAATTGTGGGAAAACACTATTACTTATTAGCAAAAAATCACTGCAAAGAAAAGTAAAATTGAGGGGGGTCGGGCAGTAGCTCAACGGGTTAAGTGCACATGGCACAGAGCAAGTCTGCAGGTATAGGGAAATTGTGAGGCATGGTTGAGCATGGTGTGGAAAAGTGGAAGTCTGGATGGCATGACCTTTCTATCAGTCTCTCTCTACTTGAAATCGAGCATAAAGGAAAATGACCACCAGAAAAAGTTTCCTCTGTAAGCCTTCCTGCTTCACAAAAGACTCTACATGCAGCCCATTTCCTTGTTCTCAAACCAGTTGGTTCCTTTACTCAGAGGTTAATAGAAGTCCATCTCTGATCATATATGGCTCATACATCATTGTTCTGCTTTGTTAAACTGTAATCAAGGACATTCTCCTTACTCCTCCACTCCCTCCGGATCTTCTAATCTTACATGATCCATCTTCTCTCTTAAGGTTCCTCTCAGTCTGCTGGTTATTGATAAGCCTACTTCCTTTATTCCTTTTATCAGCTAAACCCCTTGTTCAACACTTACTAGAAATGCTCTAACCTTTTCCCAACCCCCTACTTCTCTTTGTCCCTCTTCTCCCAAGACATATGTGGAATGGATAACTTACTTCCTCCTACAACCCCCTTATAAATCCTACTTTTCTGTTCAATAAATGGATTGTTCATGAAACATTCCCCTGGTGATCTCTGGTTGTGTCTCTAACTATGAGCACAGGGAGAGATCCAGTCTGTTCACTCCTACTGCCCCGGAGCATTCTTTCTGGGCCTCCACATCTGGTGTGCAACAGAGTGGGTAAACTGGGAGTTTATGCCCAGGAAGAGGCTGCTCCACAAAAAGTCTGACGTGCTGGTGTCTATCTTTCTCTCCCCCTCTCTGTCTTCCTCTCCTCTCTTGATATCTCTGTCCTATCCAACAACGAATGACATCAACATCAACAACAACAATAATAACCACAACAAGGCTACAACAACAAGGGCAACAAAAGGGGGATAAATAAATAAGAAAGAAAGAAAGAAAGAAAGAAAGAAAGAAAAGAAAAGAAAAGAAAAATGTGTAGAAACTGGTGCCTCCAATTTTTTTCAACCAAAATAATTTAAAAATATATGGGTACTGTAGACACCACAAAATAATTATATATATTTTAGTATTTAGTATATTATATATAGTAAATATTATATGTAAATAATATAATATGTTATGTATTTAGTATTTAATATATTTTAGTACAGCTTATAGCTACATATCAAGTAAGAGTGTGCAATAGAATTAGAGTAGAGCTTTGGAATCTGTCAGATAATTAGCCCAAATCCTGGCCCTGCTACTGTCTTTTGAGTAACCTTGTATAAACTGCCTCACATTTTTGAACCTCATTTTTTCCACTTTTAAAAGTATTTTATTTCATAGATCAATCTGATGGTATTTAAAGCCCTTCTTTTTTTAAGTTTATTTATAAAATGGAAACACTGACAAGACCATAGGATAGGAGGGGTATGATTCCTACCACCAGAGCTCCGTATCCCATACCATCCCCTGATAGATTTCCTATTCTTTAACCCTCTGGGAGTATGGACCCAGGGTGCAGAAGGTAAAGGTCTGGCTTCTGTAATTGCTTCCCTGCTAAACATGGGAGTTGACAGGTCATACTCCCAGGCTGTCTCTTTCTCTCTTTCCTTAGTGGGGCAAGGGTCTGAGGAGGCAGAGCTCCAGGACACATTGGTGGGGTCATCTGTTCAGATCCTGGTAGCATCTGGAACCTGAACCATTTTTATTGCCAAGTGGTCTTATTATCTCCATATCCACAAGAGCATAAGAAACCAAATACCCTGACGCCTACCACACAAAGGGGAAAAAAGTATAGTAGTAGCATAAAATTTGGTAATTAAATACTAAAAAAAAAAAAAACATAAGAAATTGTATGAGTCATATTTCATTTCATGTTAAGGCTTTTCAGTATATAAGAATAAATTGTTTGAACTTGAAGACTGATGAGTACAAGCACACCTGTTAAAAATCAGATATATTAACAAGAGATATTAGTCAAAGTATTTTGAAAAAAGTATATATATTCTTTCATTCCACACTTATAAAAATATCTACCTAACAAATGTCATAGGGTTATAAAGGGATGGTAACTCGATCTGGAGTGAGAAGTTTAAGGTAGTAGTTATGGCATTAGCCTCCCAGAAGATATCTGTCCTTTCCCAGATTCTTTATTTACTACCTGAGCATATTGCTTGTGTTTCTACATGACATAAGACACATTTATTGGTGTGCTGCAGCTGATTCACATCTGTTGTGACTGATGACAGAACCTTTCCATTGTTCTTCAGTCAAAAATTTGTACCTGAAGATTAACAATTACAAGAACATTTACACTATAGCAATTGGCAGATATTATAAGTTAATATGTCTCCCATTCCCTGTTACCCCCTCTGAGATATGGTTGTTAATATTTTCCAAGTACACTACTGGGAATTCCAAGTGATAAATTGTGTGTGAAAGCATAGATGTGATATATAAATACATTATAGTACATACTATAGGAAATCATATCAATAGTGGGATGTGAAATTCCAAGTGATAAATTGTGTGTGAAAGCATAGATGTGATATATAAATACATTATAGTACATACTATAGGAAATCATATCAATAGTGGGATGTGAAATTCCAAGTGATAAATTGTGTGTGAAAGCATAGATATGATATATAAATACATTATAGTACATACTATAGGAAATCATATCAATAGTGTATGTGAAACATGTCATTAAATGACATTACCTAATTAAAACTAGAAAATGGGATAGATAGGTACAGTTAAGATTTAATTAACTTGTATAGTACAAAAATGGCCTACTGAATCAAGCTAGTGAGAGGATATTGTGAAGAAGAACTTTGTGGGTAACTAACAATCCTCATTTACTTGTGACAATGGGACTTCTTTCTAGGGCCCAGATCAACTAAATAATTTTACACAATAAAAACAAGCAATGTCTTTTCATCACAAAAATATGAAAATGATTAATACTTTCAACATAGCAAAGAATAATACAAAGCCTCTCTTATGTAGTCTAGAAAGAAAATATTTAGTTGAAACCTTATAAATCTAGCACCTGCAAAGACAGAGGACTTCCATTTTAAAATAACAACACCTAGTGAACTAAATCAAGTCCTGTCAATTCAGTCATAGGTGAAGAAAAACAATGACCATATAGTTTTTATATATAATGCTTCATTTAGAAATGTCTTTATTTGTTTCAGTCTTTGCAGTTTAGTGAGCTACTTCACCCATCTGTGTATGGCTCAAAAATCCCAAGTCTTCCCAAACACATGAATCTAATCTGAATGTAAAGAAAGCTACTTCAATTTTATCTTTAGTTCTGATACAGGTTATAAATGAAGAGATTGATCACAGTGTATTATGTTTATAAATCATATAGAATATAATAATCAGTGAGGGAATCACTGCCTTATGAAAACAGCATATATCTTAAAATTTTAACATCTATGGAAAGGATATGATTATATAATTTTACACACAAACACATAAACAGTGTCATAACAAAGCAGAGACATTAGGCTGAAGTTTAAAGTAGTAAACTGGGAGCTAGATGGTGGTGCACATGTTGAGTGCACATGTTAGTCTGCACAAGGGCACAGGTTCAAGACCCTGGTCCCCATGCAGGAGGAAGTTTCATGAGCAGTAGTGTTGTATTTGTCTCTCTTTCTTTCTCCTGCTTTATTTCCCTGTCACCTCTCAATTTCCCTCTGCCCTATCAAATACAATTTTAAAAATAAAGCATCAAGCAATTTACAGTAATTACATATGAAACTATTTGGCAGCTCTCTGTTGAGTTTGTGGGAATGACTTATCATTACACCATTATCAGTGTACATCAATGAAAACAACTAGAGTAGTGATTATCAAGTGTTAAAATGCATTAGGATTGTGTAGAGTACTTGTTAATGAAAATGGCAAATTCCTCTGGTTTTTCAATTTAGCTGTTCTCTGGTAAAGCAGAAATATTTGCTTTTTTTTTTTTTTTTTTTTTTTGGTATGTGTTTCCCTTACCTTGTACATTTGTTATTCCATTGCTCCCAGAATTACTTTTTCATTCTTTATTTAAAAAAAGAAAGTAGAGGCAGTCTGGACCGGGCTGGTGGCAGCCGCTACAGCACTAATGGGGCCACATGACTGAGGGGGACACAGGGAGCAACCAGAGGCAGAATGAGGATATTGAAGCAAAGGCGGCTATATATGGTAATGCTGCCTAATGAATACCCAGGTATAGCCCCACCCATTTATCACCTCAATGCCCCTTGGCTGAAAGGACAAGAACATGCAGATTTATCTAATAGCCTTGAGGAAATATATGTACAGAACATTGGTGAAAGTATCCTTTACCTGTGGGTAGAGAAAATAAGCGAAGATCTAATACAGAAATCTCAGATGACAGAACCAGGTCCAAACATAAAGAAGAAAACTGAAGAAGAGGATGTCTAATGTGAAGAGGATCTCATTTTAGCTTGTCAACCAGAAAATCTAGTGAAAACATTAGATATTTCTGTCAGTAAAAATCCAACAGAAATAGAAGAAATACCTCCAGTTGATCATGGCATACATATTGCAGACCGAAGAAGTACTTTCCAGGCACACCTGGCTCCAGTAGTTTATTCCCAGCAGGTAAAAATGGTTCTTGCCAAATTGCATGAGAATAAGAAAATGGCTAGTGCTACCCACAACCTCTGTGCATACAGAATATATTGTGAGGATAAACAGACTATGAAGATGATGGAGAAACAACAACTGGTGGACGTCTCCTCCATCTCATGGAGATTCTGAGTGTGAGGAATGTCCTTGTGGTATTCCTTGTGTGGGATTCTGCTAGGCCCAGATCACTTCAAACATATCAGCAATTGTGCCAGAAACATATTAGTGGAGAAGACCTACTTAAATTCACCCGAGGACTCAGTAAAAGCTTTAGGAATGAACAAAACAGTAAGAAAAGATAAGAAGAGAAGTGAACATTAATACCTGAAACTCCGTGAAAGGTTGATCTCCTTATCATGTGCACAATCCATCATCATCAGGAATGTATTGTGCAGAAAGTGAGTCTCTGACTGCTCAAATGGGCTAATTCATCTTGGACACAGCATTATCTATTCCTTTTTAGTCACATCAGCTGAATAAAATAGAAAACTTATAACATATTCATATATGTTTCAGGCTGGTTCAGAAGAATTAATTTGAATTTAATAGCCTCTTCATCTAACTTTTTGGAAGGTAACAGTGGCCCTGAGCAGTACCTGAATTAACTGTTCATTACAGTTAGTGTCAAGTGCCATTGTTAGGAATGGAAGAAATGTCTCTAGAAGGATATAAATATTTGATTTCTTATCATCTAGATTCTCATTGTCTTGAGTGAATATTACCTTTTACTGCTCTTTATGGCTTATTAGAATAGAAACATATTAAAACTTGATCTTGGAGAGTTTATTCTTGTGATTTTACTCATAAATGTGTCAACTTTCATTTTATAGTGCTCATCAGCTAATGAATCAAGTGAAAATACAGGTATATCCATCTGTAATTACATGCTGAAGGGACAATTCATACATTTGTTAGCCTAATTATTATGCCTCAATTTCTGTCTCAAATTGGTAATTGTGGAGTTTCAAAAAGTGATTTTCTTGTCTTACCATTTTGTGTAATTCTCATGATGTAAAGCAAGAAATACAGAGTATTAGTAGGCTTTCCTTTGTCCCTGAAATGTGTTCATATATTTGGTTTCTTTTAGCACCCAGAAAGTTGTGATCTTCATTGAGAAATTAGAACTATGTTAGAAACTATGTTGTGTAGTTGTATAAACATGATGTACATTTCCCACCTGTACTCCAGCCATTTTCCTCAAACCCATATCTTCTTTGGAGAGAAGAATCAAACCCTTTTAATTAGAAAAACAAAATAGTTCCTTTACCCCCCTCCATTTGTATCAGCCCTTTTTCATCAGTGTTTGTGTTTCTCCTTTCATCTAAGTTTTGCCTTTTACCTCTAAGCATCTAGACAGTAAATTTATCTTTGAGGTCTATGACAATAAATCATAAACTGTTCCCTTTAAGATATCATTGCAAACAATTGTTAACAATCTGGTGATGGGTGAAGTGTGTTGGCACCTAGTTGAGGGATTGTGACTCCATGACAATACCAGTATATAAACATTTTGCTCAAAAAAAAGTCACTAAATCATGCATTTAGCTGAGATGTTTCCAAAGGGAAGGGGGAATATAAATTAGAAGGCAATTTGTAATGGTTCTGAGCATGGAAAACATGTCAAGGAAAGTGGACATACACAGATGATTTTTTTCTCTTTGACATTTTACGTGTTAAGGTTCCATTATTTTACTTGACATTTAATATTTGCATTTATATTTATTATTACTTTACCAGAGTGCTGCTCAGCTCTGGCTTATGGTAGTCCTAGAGATTAGAACCTCAAGCATAAAAGCCTTTGCATAAATATTATGCTGTCTATTCAGCCCATAATTTAGCAAATAGCATTAGACTAGGATAGATTCTGAGAACTAAAAATAAATTATATTTGTTATGTATTTAGAACACTCGCCTCAAATTCCATGAAAAGCTAAGTATGTCCTATATATTGTTAAAATAATTATAGAATTTTGATATTATTAATTAACATTAAAATAATTCCATTTTTATAGAGATAATGAGATAGAGAGAAGAGAAAGAAAGAAAGTAGAACATCAAAATCTCCATCAGTGTGGTAGGGGCCAGGCTTGAAACTGTGTTACACACATGTCAAAGCAGCATACTATTCAAGAGAGCTGTTTCACTGATCCCATTCCACAGTTTGTGCATTTCAGACTCGTGAAGGAAGATGTGAACAATAGGACTTTGGTGCTGGGGGTGGGGGGGCCATATGACACACCCAGTCCAGGTTTCACCTTCTGTTTCCCCTTTCTGTCCTTGTTTCTTAAATTCTACCTACAAGTAAGATAATCAAGTATTCAACTTTTATTTATTTATTTATTCATTTTTCTTTGTTAAGGAGATTAATGTCTTATAGTCATTAGTAAAATACATTAGTTTGTACATGTGTAACATTTCTTGGTTTTTCAATAACAATTCAACCCTTCTAGGTCTTCCTGTGTCATCATGTTCTAGGAACTGAACCCTCCCTCACACACACATTCCTGAATCTTACTTTGGTGCAATATACTAAACACAGTGCAAGTTCTACTTTCTGTTTTCCATTCTGTTGTTTTTTTTTTCTTTCAAGTTCTGTCTATGAGTGATGTTATCCCATATCCATCCTTCTCTTTATGACATATCTCATTTAGTGTGATTCCTTCAATCTACATCTAAGATGAGGTGAAGAAACTGAATTATCCATTTTAAATAGCTGACTAGTATCCCACTGTGTATATATACCACAACTTAATCAGCCAATCATCTATTGTTGGATACCTGGGCTGCTTCTAGGTTTTGGCTATAAAATAGAGCATTTTCTCATATGTTTGCTGGCCTTTTGGATCTCTTCTTTGGTGGATATTCTGTTCATATACTCCCCCATTTTTTGATAGGGCCATTAGTTTTCTTACTGCTGAGTTTGGTGAGATCTTTATATATTTTGGTTATTAGACTCTTGTCTGATGTATGGCACATAAAGATCTTTCATTCTGTCAGGAATCTCCTTGTTTTGGGTGGTGGCCTTTGCTGTGCAGAAGCTTTTTAATCTGGTATAGTCCCATTGGTTTATCTTTGTTTTAGTCTTCTTTGTAATTGGATTTGTTTCACTGAAGATGCCTAAAAAACTTAGATGGAGAAGAGTTCTGCCAATATTTTCCTCTAAGTATTTGATAATCCATAGTCTAACTTCCAAGTCCTTGACTGATTTGGAGTTTACTTTTCTGTTTGGTGAAATATAATGGTTTAGTTTTATTCTTTTGCATGTTTCAACCCATTTTTCAACACCATTTGTTGAAGAGACTCCTTTTTCCCAATTTAATAATCTGGGCATCTTTGTCAAAGATTAGACATTTTTCCATAGCTGTGGGGAAACCTTCTCTTTTTTATTTATTTCAGTAAACATGATTCCTTCAAGTTTAATTCAAGCTGAGGCAAAGGTGATGACAACCATTTTTAACAGCTGGATAAAAGTCTAATTCTTTTGCTATTTTATTTACCTCATCTTAAATAGATCTCTATAAACCAGCACCCCTCAATATACAAAATAAAATAAAGGAGTAAGTAAGTGCATGCCTATTTAAAACAGTCAACCATCAAAAAAAAAAAAAACCTAAAAATTACTGAGTGTAATTTTGGAAGACAGTGCATTTCATGGTTTCTTTTTTTTTAATTTTTTAAATTTGTTTAAGAAAGGAGACATTAACAAAACCATAGAATAAGAGGGGTACAATTCCGCACAATTCCTATAACCCGATCCCCTAAGTTGTAGTTTAAGTAAATCAGGGCTTCTGAGAACACTGCTCTTCATTCTGCAGATGTGCTAATACACATTTTCTATCTTCTTGTTGATTGACTGCCCCAATTCTATGTCTAAATATCCAAGATATATTAAAATGAAGCAAGTATATTATTCTTACTTTTTAGTTATACAGTTATTGGCATTTCAAAAAATGTAAAAGGCAAGGCAAAGATTCCTAGGAAGGGGGTGCTAAATTAAGTAAGCTTTATGTAGGTAGAAATGCCCCAATATATAATAATATATATTAGAGAAGGGCCTCAATTATGTACAATTTCACTACTCTGAGCTGTTTTTCACTCAGGTAGTGAAAGATAAACAGAGACAGACAGGGAAACTTAGGGAGAGACAACTAGCACTGGAAATTCCTCAGATGCCATGTACCTCCATGTGGTGCCAGGTTCAAGTCTGAGCTTTTTACATGGCAATGCAGGCACACTACACAGTGATATGTTTCTCTAGCCTAGTTGTTCCACATCTTTAAATATCATTTTCAAGTGAGCTTGGAGCAACGTAAAAATATTTTGATACAAATATCTGTGAAGTGTGATCTAAAAGAGCCCTCTTAAACTGTCAAGCTGTACAGTGGAGAATAAGCTAAGTGAAAGGAAATATAGTCACAGGTAAAATTTTTTTAATTTAGAGACCATGAACAACTTAGCTAGCATCAGCAGAGTTCAACACTGGTTGTACTGCAGAAATACCAGCAGCATTCATAAAACTCCAGGAGTCCAGTCCTGCTTTGTATTATTAAACTCAGATTTCCAAGGCTCAGAAATAAGCATCAATATTTTTAAAAAAAGAAAACAAGAGAAAATTTTATAATACCACTAAGGAAGAGGCAAGAGAGAACTAGATGGATTGATGGTTATCCCGAGCCTGGATCATTGGGGAATTTCACACAGGAACATCTCTTGCATACTTGAAGGCATGACACAGAATATGTTCAGCAACTGCCATGGCCATTCACAGAGATGCCAGAAACACTGTGTTTTCTGGGACTGCTAACAAGATCCCTTCTGACTTAATATGAATTTCCTCCATCAGGAATTTTTGGAAAAGAATAAGACAGCAACATATTCTTTACATTTCTATCAATGGCAGGACATAGTGAGTCAATCAGTTCATTTCATAGCACACCACTGAAAGCTGGATCAGGGAATAGAGTAGCACCCAAATATAGGAGATGTATAAATATTGTTGACTATAAACCCTACTGATTTGATCTGATCCAGGGCCCATATTCAGCTTAGGAGCCTATGTGACCTCTGCATCTCTGTAGATCTGAGCTCACATTCTGTGGTCATGAGTAAGAATGTTCTAAGCTGCCCCAATTTCAGGACTCATCTTCCTCAGGTGGAACATAGAGTATGTTGTCCAGCCTCCCTTCAGAGGATGGAACATTCTCTTTCCTTGTTAATCCATGTTGAAGGTAAGGGCCTATAGGGGCCCACAAAGGGATCTATTGTATTTTTCCTGATAGATATAACCAGTAACAATAGAGAGAGGGATTTATTTGAGATCTAGGCCCATCATATCGTTTTGGGAATCTCAGGATTATCAGACTAGGGCCCCAGCTGAAGGGGTGGCCTGATAGTGACTAAAGAGTCATTGTTAAAATATGCCAGGCTCTTGCCCTTATTCAACTTTTGCAGTCCTTTCTTTGATAAGGTTAGCTTTGGAGTGATTGAGGGAAGTATAGTAGGTAGTAGGTGAGGAGGGTATCTAAGTCTAAGTAGAAACTATTTAATTATGAACTTTATGGTGTCTTTTTAGGCAGGCTTGGACCCTGAGTCCATTTTCCCAGAGGTATAAAGAATAGGGAAGTGTTGTAACTTTAACTTAAAGTGGGTTTGTGGAAGCTGTGATGAGTAAGGGTTCACAGCAG
The DNA here is from genome assembly GCF_950295315.1 of Erinaceus europaeus. Taxonomy (NCBI): domain Eukaryota; kingdom Metazoa; phylum Chordata; class Mammalia; order Eulipotyphla; family Erinaceidae; genus Erinaceus; species Erinaceus europaeus. Next base: position 37,692,464 of record NC_080178.1, on the reverse strand, counting down.
GGAGCTGAGAGCAGGTTTAAACAATACAAGGTTTTATTAGGGTGAAATGGGTAAAAGGCAAAATAAGCATTTATCACCAGAGGTTAAGAGTATGCTACGTCCATAAAGTCTGATTATAAATATCAAATGTTCAATCCCATAAGATAAACAATTATTAGCTTAGGTGTACGTTGCTCATGGCTGTAGAAGAGTCTAAAAGTTTACTAGCTAGCTGAGTCACAGGTGTTCAGTTCCCAGGAGAAGTAGCCATGGCAGATACCTGGAACACCTCCACCTAGATGCTTCTGACCAGGAGAAGCAGCAGCAGCCTGCTCTAAGTCCAGGCCTTTTATACATTCCATTGTGTCCCAGCCTCAGGCTGACTTCATTTGTATGCTAGTAGTCCCAAACTCCTGTTGGGGTCACAACAGGAAAGCTGTCAGGGGAATGAAGGGGATACAGAGTTCTGGTGGTGGGAAGTATGGAGTTGTACCCCTCTTATCCTATGGTTTTTGTCAGTGTTTGCTTTTAATATTTATTTTAAATAATAATCATAAAAATATTTATGGCAAGTATTATGGTGTTGTTTTTGTTTATAAAAGGTATTTTAGAACCTCTTTCAGGGCAATACCTCTTATAAACAAGAATATCACCATAATACTTGCCATATATCAGAGCAAATAAAAAATTGCACTGCAATACCTTAAATCCATAATATCAATAAATGTCAATGGCTTAAACTAACCCATTAAAAGGCATAGAGTGGGAGGATGGATCAGAAAACATAACCCTACCATATTCTGCTTACAAGAATCCCACCTGGAATGTAAATTGGTCCAGCCTCTACAGAGAACAGTCTGGAGAACTCTCAGAAGGCTATAAATGGACCTACCCTATGATCCTGCAATTCCTCTCCTGGGGATATATCCTAAGAAACCCAACACACCCATCCAAAAAGATCTCTGTACACATATGTTCTTGGCAGCACAATTTGTAATAGCCAAAATCTGGAAGCAACCCAGGTGTCCAACAACAGATGAGTGGCTGAGCAAGTTTTAGTATATATACACAATGGAATACTACTCAGCTTTTTAAAAAATGGTGACTTCACCGTTTTCAGCCGATCTTGGATGGACCTTGAAAAATTCATGTTAAGTGAAATAAGTCAGAAACAGAAGGATGAATATAGGATGATCTCACTCTCAGGCAGAAGTTGAAAAACAAGATCAGAAAAGAAAACACAAGTAGAACCTGAACTGGAATTGGTATATTGCACCAAAGTAAAAGACTCTGCGGTGGGTGGGTGGGGGAGAATACAGGTACTTCAAAGGACCTAGTGGGGGTTGTATTGTTATATGGAAAACTGGGAAGCGTTATGCATGTACAAACTATTGTATTTACTATTGAATGTAAAACATTAATTCCCCAATAAAGAAATAAAAAAAGAAAAAAAAAAGAATCCCACCTGACCCAACAAGACAAACATAGACTTAAAGTGAAAGGATTGAAAACTATCGTAAAGGTTAATGGATCACCAAAGAAAAGTAGGAACAGTCATTCAAATCTCTGACACAGTAGACTTTAAATTAAATAAAGTATGGACTAATATTATGTAATGATCAGAGCATCAATCAACCAAGAAGATTTAACAACTATTAACCTCTATGCACCCAATGAGGGCCCATCTAAATACATCAAACACCTACTGAAAGAACTACAAAAATACATCAATAGTAATACAATAATAGTGGGACATTTCAACACCCCACTCTGTCACTTAGATCAACAAAATGGACAATCAACAAAGAAACAAGAGATTTAGTTGAAATTAGACTAGACCTCCTGGACATTTTCAGAGTTCTTCACCCCCAAAAACCTGGAATACACATTCTTTTCAAATACACACAGCACAGCCTCAAGGATAGACCACATATTAGGCCACAAAAATAGTATCAACAAATTCAAGAGCATTGAAATCAGCCTTTAAATTTTATACAGAAAAGAGTCCTGCCAGTATTTCCCTATAAGTATTTGATAGTTTCTGTTCTAACATCCAAGTCCTTGATCCACTTGGAATTTACTTTTGTGTTTGGTGAAATATAGTGTTTCAGTTTTATTTTTCTTCTGCATGTTTCTACTCAATTTTTCCAACACAATTTGTTGAAGAGACTCTCATTTCCCTATTTAATAATATGGACACCATTTGCCAGGCTAGCCTGAGGGTGCTTCTTCCCAGGCACTTGCTTTCTGGGTTGGAGAGAACTTGACTGGAGCCAACCTAGGCTGCTGCGTGGGAAAGGGATCAGGAACTAGAGTCATGAGAGAGAGACTCTGGGACTCGTGGAGCAGGAACACACAATACCCTGCATTTATTGATCTGTCTTTAAATATCTTCTGAGATGAAAGTGATAGGGTGGAAAAAGGAAGCACGTAGGATAAGGGGGTGGAGTGGAAAAAGAGCACGAACCAGTGGGGATTAAAAGGTGGAAAACAGGATGTGACTAGGAGAGGGGGCTGAGCAAAAAGAGAGTCAGAACCAGTGGGGATTAAATGGTGGAAAACAGGATGACAAGGAGAGGGGGTGGAGTGGAAAAAAAGCATGAACCAGTGGGGATTAAACCAGCGCCAGTCTCAAACAAAACAATGAAATGTAAATAGACCACAGCATTAAGCAATGGAGCAGGGGGGAGCTGGCATACTGCCCAACAACCATGTCAGAGATTAGGTGTCCATAGGTGTGCAGGTTTACTTCTGGGTTTCAATTCTGTTTCAATGGCCAGTGTGTCTATGTATGTTCCAGTGCAAACACTTTTGAATTTTAATTACAATGGCCCTATAATATAATTTATGATCTGGGAGTGTGATGCCTCCAGTTTTGGTTTTTCTTCTCAAGATTGTCTTGGCAATTCTGTTCTCTACTGGTTCTACATAAACATATGTAGCTGTTATTCTATTCTCATAAAAACATTGGCTGGTATCTTGATGGAGATTGCATTAAATTTGTATATGGCTCTGGTTCAAATATTCATTTTGATGATGTTAATTCTTCCAACCCATGAATTAGGATTATTTTTCCACTTCTTTATGTCTTTTTCTATTGCCTTGAATAGTGACTCATAATAAAAGTCTTTCACTTCTTTAGTTAAGTTTATTCCTAGATATATTATTGGTTTTGTTGCTATAGTAAAAGGAATTGATTCCTGGATTTCTTATTCTGATACCTTAATGTTCGCATAGAATGCCACTGACTTTTCTATGTTAATTTTGTAGCCCAACACCTTACTATATTGCCTGATAATTTAGTGATCTCCTGCTGGATTCATTAAGTTTCTCTGTACTAGCATGTCATCTCCAAACAGGGAGTTTGATTTCTCTTCCAATCTGTATCCCCTCAATTCCTTGCTCCTGCTTGATTGCTATGGCAAGAACTTCCAACACTATGTTGAATATAGTAATTGTGATAATGGCAGTTTTTCATCATTGAGTAGATGTTAACTGTAGGTCTGCTATATATGGACACCACTATCTTGAAGGATGTTCCAACTATTCCAATTTTGGTAGAGTTTTGATCATAAAGGGTTATTGAATTATGTTAAAGACTTTCTCTAAATCTACTGGTATAACCATTTGGTGCTTGGTCTTTTTCCTTTTATTGATAGGGTGGATCAAGTTGACTGATTTATATGTATTAAACCAACCTTGAATCCCTGGGATAAACCTCACTTGGTCATAATGAACAATCTTTTTAATATACTGCTGTAGCTAGTTGGCTAGAATTTTGCTCAGTCTTTTAGCATCTATGTTCATCAGAGATACTGGTCTGTTGTTTTATTTTTTTCTTGTTTCCCTGTCTGCTTTTGGTATCAGATTGATGTTAACATGTGAATTTAAGCATGTGTACCATAGAGAGTCTTGCTTGACATCTCTTGGAAAAGAAATACTAGTTTATACAACCCCCCATTTGTACCTCTAGCTGGAGTAAGGAACAAACAATTTTCACAAAACAATGGATTTGTAGAAAAAGGAAGGCATTTGTGCTAGGGCAGATCCTATTGTCAGTTATGGCAAAAAGGATTTTCTGCAGTGTGTGTGTCCTACCTTTTGGTTTCTTTCCTCTCATGATGACCACTTATTCATCAGATGCAGCAATTTTCTGGAAACAATAGCTGCTTCTCAGAATACAGTGCCATGGTGCATATTCTTCCTGTCAGTTGTCAAAATTACCTACCCACCTGAATTCTTAAAAGGAACGCTAAATCTTATATTTGTTGTCAATGAAGAAACAAACTTATATAATATGACCAGTTTAGTAAAGATCCTACTTTTAAAAATTAGCAAAGAATTTCAATAGAGATCTCCTTAACTCTAAATAATCCGTTCCTTAGAGTAATAACTTCAAACAGAAACAAACACATATTGCTCACAATATGGGTTCTTAAGACCATCCTGAAGGTTCATGACAAAGAGAGATTTTTTGTTACCCTGTTTGTTTGTTTGTTTTCCCATCAGAGTTATGGCTGGGGTTCACTACCTGCATTGTTCCACCATTTATAGTGGCCATTTTGTTCTCTCTCTCTCTCATCGCATAGAGAAGGTGAGTGGCAGAGAGAGATTAGAGGAAGGGAAGGAGAGAGAATGAACCCTCCTCACTACAAGTGGGAATTTAAGACCTGAACCATGGTCCACCTGCTTGGTAGCATGTACACTCTATTGGGTGAGCCAACACCCAGTCCCATCAAGTTGAGACTTAAGAAAGTTGATTACTGTGTTCTTCTAGTAATTGTGTGTTTTATTTTTTAAAAAATTATTATCTTTATTTATTTATTGGTTAGAGATAGTCAGAAACCGAGAGGCAAGGGAGAGACAGGGAGAGAGACACAGAGACGTATGCAGATCTACTTCACTACTCATGAAGCTTCCTCCCTCCTGGTCTAAACTGGGGACTCAAACATGTGTCCTCGTGCATTATAACTCAACCAGGTGCACCACCACCAAGCTCCTGTAAGTGTATGTTTCTAAAATGACTGAGTGAAAGCTCCTGAATGTTGAATGTTAATAATCCCTTTCCCTTACCTTGCTCAAATATACTAAGCCATTCTTATTACAAAGCTTTCTCAGAAGGGGTAACATTTATAAAATGCCAGCAAAGGATGTATTGCAATATCTGCCTGGATAAATTTAACAACTGGATATAGGTAACAAACAAACTGCTTGGTAGATGTATGGCTTGTGAACAAAATTGGCTTGAAACCTTGGGTGGGGGAAGGAAGAGGAGGAGGAAGAAAAGGAGGGAAGAACAAAATAATGTGAATCCCATTAAATATATCCAGAGGGCACGGAAGGTGGCACACTCAGTTGAGCACACAATACCATGTGCGAAGACACAGGTACAAACTCTGGCTCCCTACCTGCACAAGGCACACTTGATAAACAGTGAAGCTGATGTTTATTTTTTTATTCTGTATCTCCCCTCCCCCTCTTAATTTGCCTTTACTATCAAATAAAAAATGCCAATAAAAAAGACAAAAATGAAATAAATGGCCACAGGAAGTGGTGGATTCATAATGCTGAAACCAAGCCCCAGTGATAACCTTGGTGGAAATTAAAATTTGAAAATTAAGTTATAAAAATTAAAAACTGCATTCAAACCTCCCCTTCATAAATTATAGTGCTGGTGCTGTGCCACCTCTGTTTATATTATTATTATTATTATTATTATTATTATTATTATTATTATCTTTTAAAAATGTTATTTTAAAATTTATTTTGGAAGGGATTAAATGGTTTAAAATCGACAGCAAAATGCAATAGTTTGTACATGTATAATATTTCTGTTTTATACACAAAAATCTAATCTTTTCACTTTTTGAATTGACAACAGCATTTGGTCTTTTGCAATTTGTATCCTGGTTGTTGCTGTTTGTATATGGTGTGAGGTAGTTTCTGATCAGTTGATTCCTGGATCCCTGAAACTGGTCGCTTTCGGTGTGTTTCAGAAATGGCTGAAGCCATTAGTCTAATGTTGGTACAACTGCTTTTGGAATATGGGAGATAGGGGGCCTTGTGTTCAAACTGAAGGGAGAAGTTGATGATTGGAATAGCAAGATGGCACTTCCCTATGCTGAGTACAGCTTCTACAGTCTTTGTTTAACTATTATTTTAATTTTTTTCTTTTATATTTTTATTTAAGAAAGGATTAATTAACAAAACTATAGGGTAGGAGGGATACAATTCCACACAATTCCCACCACCTAATCTCCATTTCCCACCCCCTCCCCTGATACCTTTCCCATTCTCTATCCCTCTGGGAGCATGGACCCAGGGTCATTGTGGGTTGCAGAAGGTAGAAGGTCTGGCTTCTGTAATTGCTTCCCCGCTGAACATGGGCGTTGACTGGTCGGTCCATAATCCGAGTCTGCCTCTCTCTTTCCCTAGTAGGGTGGGTCTCTGGGGAAGCAGAGCTCAAGGCCACATTGGTGGGGTCTTCAGTCTAGGGAAGCCTGGCCGGCATCCTGAAGACATCTGGAACCTGGTGACTGGAAAGACAGTTAACATGCGAAGCCAAACAAATTATTGAGCAATCATGGACCCAAAGGTTGGAATAGAGGAGAGGAAGTGTTAGGGGGGTACTCACTGCAAACTCTAGTGCACTTCTGCTTTCAGGCATATATTTTGCAGTAGTTTACGGATATGTGTGAACATATGCTCTTGTTCAAAGAAACTGGTGTATATCTAGCTTTTGGGACTTTGTTAGAAAGTGAACCACCTGAATGTAAATTGGTACAGCCTCTGTGGAGAGCAGTCTGTAAAACTCTCAGAAGGCTAGACATGGACCTTCCATATGATCCAGTAATTCCTCTCCTGGGGTTATACCCCAAGGACTGCATAACACCCAACCAAAAAGAGGTGTGAACTCCTATGTTCATAGCAGCACAATTCATAATAGCTAAAACGTGGAAGCAACCCAGGTGCCCAACAACAGATGAGTGGCTGAGAAAGCTGTGGTATATATACACAAAGGAATACTATGCAGCTATCAAAAACAATGAACCCATCTTCTCTGACCCATCTTGGACAGAGCTAGAAGGAACTATGTTAAGTGAACTAAGTCAGAAAGATAAAGATGAGTATGGGATGATCCCACTCATCAACAGAGGTTGGCTAAGAGGATCTGAAAGAGAAACTAAAAGCAGGACCTGATCAAATTGTAAGTAGGGCACCAAAGTAAAAACCCTGTGGTGAGAGGTAGACATGCAGCTTCCTGGGCCAGTGAAGGGTGGGAGTGGGTGGGAGGGATGGGCCACAGTCTTTTGGTGGTGGGAATGGTGTTTATGTACACTCCTAGCAAAATGTAGACATATAAATCAGTAGTTAATTAATATGAGAGGGGGAAAATCAGTTGTATGTCTCAAAGTTTCTCAAAACACAAACTGAACCTTTTTAATATATAGGCTGTGTATTTGATATGCTGACTCTCTCAAAAGCCTAGACCAAGTAGATTAGAAGCATCCAATAGCACAGCTATATACAAGATACTGGATACTGTACAGCAAACCCTAACAAAAGGACTTTTCAAAGTTAACCCAATTACCAAATAATGTGATGATAACATTAACTATCGATTGTCTTTTTGAACCCTAAGACAGCAGTAACCTCACATCTCCAGTATAGAGCCCTACTTCCCCCAGTCCTGGAACCCTTGGACAGGGCCCACTTTCCCGTATGCGTCTCCCAATCCAAACAAAATAATATTGCATCCTCTGATCACAACCTAACCAACGCAACGATTGCCACCTCAACATGCTTCACCTCAGACTGCGTCCAGAGACTCCACATGTGGAATGACAACCCTTCGGCTTCATTACTAGGGTGAGACCTTTCATTTTATAGTACACTCTAATTTCATCTCAGGTGGTTCACTTTCTAACAAAGTCCCATAACCTAGATATACACCAGTTTCTGTGAGAGAGAGCATATGTTCACACGTATCCACAAACTACTGCAAAATATATACCGGAAAGCAGAAGTACATTAGAGTTTGCAATGAATACCTCCCTAACACTTCCTCTCCACTATTCCAATCTTGGGATCCATGATTGCTCAACAAATTGTTTGGCTTCGTATGTTAACTCTCTTTTGAATCACCAGGTTCCAGATGCCACCAGGATGCCGGCCAGGCTTCCCTGGATTGAAGACCCCACCAATGTGTCCTGGATCTCTGCTTCCCCAGACACACACCTTACTAGGGAAAGAGAGAGGCAGACTGGGAGTATGGACCGACCAGTCAATGCCCATGTTCAGCGGGGAAGCAATTACAGAAGCCAGACCTTCTACCTTCTGCAACCCTCAATGACCCTGGGTTCATGATCCCAGAGGGCTAGAGAATGGGAAAGCTATCATGGGAGGGGGTGGGTTATGGAGATTGGGTGGTGGGAATTGTGTGGAGTTGTACCCCTCCTACCTTATGTTTTTGTTCATTAATCCTTTCTTAAATAAAAAAATTTTTTAAAAAAGAAAGTGAACCACCTGAGATGGAATTAGAGTATACTATCAAAGGAAAGGTCTCACCCGAGTAATGAAGTTGAAGGATTATCATTCCACACGTGAAGTCTCTGGACAGTCTGAAGTGAAGCATGTTGAGGTGGCAATCGTTGTGTTGTTTAGGTTGTGATTGACAGATGCAATATTATTTGATATGGATTGGGAGAGGCATACGGGAAAGTGGGCCTTATCCAATGGTTCCAGGACTGGGGGAAGTAGAGGCTCTATAGTGGAGATGTGAGGTTCCTCCTGTCTTAGGGTTCAACAAGACAATGGATAGTTAATGTGATCATCACATTATTTGGTAATTGGGTTAACTTTGAAAAGTCCTTTTGTTAGGGTTTGCTGTACAGTACCCAGTATCTTGTACATAGCTGTGCTATTGGTTGCTTCTGATCTACTTGGTCTAGGCTTTTGAGAGAGTCCGCATATCAATTACACAGCCTATATATTGAAAAGATTCAGTTTGTGTTTTGAAAAACTTCGAGACATACAATTAATTTACCCCTCTCGTATTAATTAACTAGTGATTTATATGACTACATTTTGCTAGGAGTGTACATAAACACCATTCCCACCACGAAAAGACTGTGACCCATCCCTCCCACCCACTCTCACCCCCCCACTGGCCCAAGAAGCTGCATGTCTACCCCTCACCACAGGGCTTTTACTTTGGTGCCCTACTAATAATTTGGTCCTGCTTTTAGTTTCCCTTTCAGATCTTCTTAGCCAACTTCTGTTGATGAGTGGGATCATCCCATACTCATCTTTATCTTTCTGAGTTAGCTCACTTAACATAATTCCTTCTAGCTCTGTCCAAGATGGGTCAGAGAAGGTGGGTTCATTGTTCTTGATAGCTGCATAGTATTCCATTGTGTATATATACCACAGCTTTCTCAGCCACTCATCTGTTGTTGGACACCTGGGTTGCTTCCAGTTTTTAGCTATTATGAATTGTGCTGCTATGAACATAGGAGTACACACCTCTTTTTGGTTGGGTGTTATGGAGTCCTTGGGGTATAACCCCAGGAGAGGAATTACTGGATCATATGGAAGGTCCATGTCTAGCCTTCTGAGAGTTTTCCAGACTGCTCTCCACAGAGGCTGTACCAATTTACATTCCCACCAAAGGGCTCCTCTGTCCCCACAACCTCTCGAGCATTTGTTGCTGCTGTCCTTTTTGATGTATGCCATTCTTACAAGAAGTGGTATCTTAGTGTTGTCTTAATTTGCAATTCTCTGACAATCAGTGACCTAGAGCAGTATTTCATATGTTTGTTAGCCTTTTGGATCTCCTCAAAGGTAAATGTTTTGTTCATATCCTCTGCCCATTTGCTTTTTTGGTGCTAAGTTTGCTGAGCTCTTTATATATTTTGGTGATCAGTTTCTTGTCTGATGTATGGCATATGAAGATCTTCTCCCATTCTGTGAGGGGTCTCTTTGTTTGTTTAATAGTTTCTTTGGATGTGCAGAAGCTTTTCAATTGATGTAGTCCCATTGGTTTGTTTCTGCTTTAGTCTTCCTTGCAAATGTGTTTGATTCATCAAAGATGTCCTTGAGGTGTAGGTGGGAAACTGTTTTACCAATGCTTTCCTCTAAGTATTTGATTGTTTCTGGTCTGACATCTAGGCCTTTGATACATTTGGAGTTGATTTTTGTTTCTGGTGAGATAAAGTGGTTCAATTTCATTCTTCTGCATGTTGCAACCCAGTTTTCCCAGCACCATTTATTGAAGAGAGCCTCCTTTTTCCATTTAATGCTTTGGGCCCCCTTATCAAAGATTAGATGTCCATAGGTGTGGGGATTTATTTGAGGGCTTTCAATTCTGTTCCACTGGTCTGTGTGCCTATTTTTGTTCCAGTACCATGCTGCGTTGATGATGATGGCTTTATAATATATTTTAGCATCTGGGAGTGTGATGCCTCCATTTCTGTTTCTTTTCCTTAAGATGGTCTTGGCAATTCTAGGTGTTTTCATGTTCCAGATAAATGATTGTAGTGTTTGTTCTATTCTCTTAAAGAAGCTTGGTGGAACTTTGACGGGTATTGCATTAAATTTGTATATGGCTCTGGGGAGAATATTCATTTTGATGATATTTATTCTTCCAATCCATGAGCATGGGATAGCTTTCCATTTCTTGGTATCAGTTTCTATTTCCTTGAGTAGTGACTCATAGTTTTCAGTATATAAGTCTTTCACTTCTTTGGTCAACTTTATTCCTAGGTATTTTATTTATTTTTCTGAAACAGTAAATGGGAGTGATTTCTGGATGTCTTCTTCTTCAGATTTAGTGTTTGCATAAAGAAATGCCACTGATTTTTGTACATTGATTTTGTAGCCTGACACCTTGCTATATTGACTAATAACTTCCAGTAGTTTTCTGCTGGATTGTTTAGGTTTTTGTATGTATACTATCATATCATCTGCAAATAGTGAGAGCTTGACTTCTTCCCTTCCAATCTGTATTCCTTTGATTTCTTTCTCTTGCCTGATTGCTATGGCAAGAACTTCCAATACTATGTTGAAGAGTAACGGTGACAGTGGACAGCCCTGTCTAGTCCCCGATCTGAGGGGGAATGCTTTCAGCTTCTGTTATTGAGTATGATTTTGGCTGTAGATTTGCTATATATAGACTCCACTATCTTGAGGAATTTCCCATCTATTCCCATTTTTGTAGAGTTTTGAGCATGAATGGGTGTTGGATTTTGTCAAATGCTTTCTCTGCACCAATGAAATAATCATGTGGTTTTTGCTTTGCTTTTATTGATGTGGTGAATGACATTATTGACTTACATATGTTGAACCAGCCTTGCATTCTTGGGATGAATCCCACTTGGTCGTGATGAACAATCTTTTTGATATGTTGCTGTATCCGGTTGGCCAAGATTTTGTTTAATATTTTGGCATCTATGTTCATCAGAGATATTGGTCTGTAGTTTTCCTTTTTTGTTCTGTCCCTATCAGCTTTTTGTATCAGGGTGATATTGGCTTCATAGAAGGTGGAAAGGAGTATTCCTGTTTCTTCAATCTTATGGAAAAGCTTAAGAAGTATGGGTACTAACTGTTTCCTGAAAATTTTGTAGAATTCGTTTGTGAAGCCATCTGGTCCAGGACTTTTGTTGTTGGGGAGGTTCTTAATAACAGTTTTAATTTCTTTGTCTGTGATTGGTGAATTAAGATTTTTTAGTTCTTCTTGCTTCAGTTTTGGAAGGGCATATGCTTCTAGGAATTGTTCCATTTCTTCCAGATTCTCTAGCTTGGTGGCCTATAGTTCTTCGTAGAAGTTTCAGAAAATTCTCTGGATTTCTGTGGTGTCAGTTGTGATATCTCCTCCATTGTTTACAATTCTATTAATTTGAGTCTTCTCTCTTTATTGTTTGGTGAGTCTGGCTAGGGGTTTGTCAATTTTGTTTAATCTTTCAAAGAACCAACATTTGGCTTCATTGATCTTTTGTATGGTTCTTTTATTTTTGATGTTGTTTATTTCTGCTCTAACTTTAATGATTTCTGTCCTTCTGGTTGCTTTAGGGTTCCTTTGTTCCTCTTCCTCTAAGTCCTTGAGGTGTGCAGTAAGGTCATTCATTTGAGCTTCTTCTTGGTGTTTAATATGTGATTGTATGGCTATAAGTTTAAATCTAAGTACTGCTTTAGTTGTATCCCAAATATTTTGATAGGTTGTGACTTCATTTTCATTTGTTTCCAGGAACATTTGAATTTCCTGCTTGAGTGAATCTCTGACACAGTGGTTCTTAAGGAGTATTTTGTTTACTTTCCAAATTCTGTAGTTTTAATAATTTTCTGTTTGTTGTTAAATGTTAGTTTTACTCCACTGTGGTCTGAGAAGATACTTGGGATGATTTCAATGCCCTTGAATTTATTGATGTTGTCTTTGTGACCTAACATGTGGTCTCTCCTTGAGTATGTGTTATGTGGATTTGAAAAGAAGGTGTATTCCAGGTTTTTGGGGTTAAGGACTCTGAAAATGTCTAAGAGGTCTAGTCTGTCAAACTCTTCATTCAATTCTTTTGTATCTTTGTTGGTTCTCTGCTTTGTTGATCTGTCTAAGTGTGAGAGTGCAGTATTGAAGTCTCCTACTATTATTGTATTACTATTGATGTATTTTTGAAATTCTTTCAGTAAGTGCTTGATGTATTTGGATGGGCCCTCATTGGGTGCATAGATGTTAATAGTTGTTAAGTCTTCTTGTCTGATTGATCCTCTAATTATTATGTAATGTCCTTGCCTATCTTTTATTACTTTATTTAATTTAAAATATATTGTGTCTGAGATGAGAATAGCTGTTCCTGCCTTTTTTTGTGGTCCGTTAGCCTGTATGATAGTTTTCCATCCTTTTACTGTAAGTCTGTGTTTATCTTGTTGTGACAGATGGGATTCTTACAAGCAGCATATGGTTGGGTTATGTTGTCTGATCCATCCCCCAACTCTGTGCCTTTTGATGGGTGAGTTTAAGCCATTGACATTTATTGATATTATGGATTTAATGTATTGTAGTGCCATTGCTCAAAAAAAAATTTTGTTTGCTCTGATATATTGCCAGTATTATAGTGATGTTCTTGTTTATAAGAGGTCTTTTAGAACCTCTTTCAGGGCCGGCTTGGTGATGGTTGCCTCCTTTAACTGTTGTTTGTCTAAGAAGGTTTTGATCCCTCCATCTAGTTTGAATGAAAGTCTAGCAGGATATATTATCCTTGGTTGAAACCCTTTTTCATTCAGGGCTCGATAGATATCTTGCCATTCTCTTCTAGCTTTTAGAGTTTGAGTGGAGAAATCTGCAGATGATCTTATGTGTTTTCCTCTGTATGTGACTTTTTGTTTCTCACTTGCAGCCTTTAGGATCCTTTCTTTATCCTTACTTCCTCTCATTGTGACTATGATGTGTCTTGATGTCTTCAGGTCTGGGTTCATTCTGTTTGGAACTCTCTGGGCCTCTTGAATCTTGATGTCCTTTCTGTTATTCAGGTCTGTAAGTTTTCTTCTATTATTTCCTCCAGAATTTTTGCTTCCCCTTCCTCTCTTTCTTCCTCTGGCAGGCCAATTATGCGAATGTTACTTCTTTTGAGATAATCCCATATGTCTCTGTTGTTGTTTTCAGTGTCTCTCAATCTCTTTTTAAGCTCTTTCACCTCTTTCTTCATTTTTTCTAACTCATCCTCTGTCTGACTAATTCTGTTTTCTGCTTCTGTTAGTCTGCTTTCCCTTGCCTCAGCTTCTTTCTTCATTACAGCTATTTCATCTTTCAGTTCTCTAATTGCCTCAAGATAATCAGTATTTTCCTTTGGGGTCTCAACTGTTGTTTCCCTAATACGGTCATTCCTTTCCTTCAATGTTGTTTTCATTTTTTGAGTAATAAGATTAGTATTGCTTGCATACTTTTCTTATCTATGGTTACTTCTGGCTGATTTGTAGTTTCTTCTGGGCTATTGTCTTCATTCATTGGAGTAGCAGTTTTATTTGTTTTTGATCTACCCATTTTTTTTATTTATGTCTTTCTTTTTTATGCTCTGTTGTTCCTCAGTTGTGTCTTGAGCACAAGCAACACTGTACTAAATACCTTTATGACAATTGCACTCACCAACCTCAGGAATTACAGTAGTAACTGAAGCAAGTATTGAAGCAGTTTAATCACTACCAGGTAGCCAAATAATTTCTCCAGTTCATGAAAAAATAGTAACCAAATCCCAGTGAAGAAGAAAAAGAAAAGAAAGAAGAGATAGCAAGAATAGACAGTTATGCAAATCTACTATCCACTGTATATTCGAGGGGTAACAAGAGGTGAAAGGGGACTAGAGCAGAGATACACACATAGAGAGTCCACTCTGAGTCAGATTTCTTCCCCAAAATAATTCACATATTCAGAAAGGCAAAGAAGAAGGAAGGAAGGAGTGTATGACAAGGTAAAGAAAAAGAAAAAAGAGACAAGTGAGAGAAAATGGAAAATATAAGAAAAATAGCTGTAATTAAAGAGCAGTGAAAAGAAAAAAACCCTCAGGACTAGACAAGGATGGCTGAAATAGACAGTTATGCAAATCTACTATCCATTGTATATTCTAGGGCTGGCTAAAGGAGGAAGGGAAGTTGAGCAGAGACACTTGCAGTGAGAGTCCATACTGAGTCAGAATTCTTCTTCCAAATAATTCCCAAATGTGTATCAGTGAATTCAAAAAAGTACACTGTTTGGTGTTATGGGGGCTGGGGCCTGTGGCTTTGGAAGCTGTAGGAGTAAGGAAGAAAGTATGAATGACAAGAATGAGAAAAAGAAGAAAAAAGAAAGAGAGAAAAAAGAAAATGATAAGAAAAGGAACAGTCATAAAAAAGCGGAGAAAGGAAAGATTTTTTTAATTTATTTTTAATTATTTAATTAGCTATGTGGGGTGAGGTGGGGGGGGTTGTCTACTTAGAAAGAAAAAAAAGGCCAGAGGTTTCAGAAGGGTATAGACTTAGAATGAATGATACTCCCTGGTTGGACAGGAATTTGGTAAAGAAAGAAAGAGGCTCAGCAGGGGATCCTGCTAGGAGCTGGTCCCCAGGGACTGGTTATGGGGGGGTGGGGTGGGGGAGGAGGTGTGCTTTATAATTAAACGGAAAAAGAATATTTTCCCCCTTTTTTTCTACTCTATTTCTTAACCCAAATTAAGTTATAGTCACCTCCTTGGTGTCACCACTAGGACCCCTTATTGACTGGCCTACTAAAGGCAGAAAATCCTACCATTTCCAGAAGATGTGGTCAGAGCTCAAGCCACTAGCTGCTTCTCAGTCTGCCATCTTCCGGGAACCCTATTTTTAAATTTTAATTATAATTATCTTTATTTGATAGAGACAACCAGAAATCAAGGAGAAAGGGGGTGGTAGAGAGGAATAAAGGCAGAGAGACAATGGTAACACTGCTTCATCATTCACAAAGATTTCCTCCTGCAGGTGGAGACAGGGGGCTCGAACTGGGTCCTTGCATTTTGTAACATATGTGCTCAACAAGGTGTACCACCACCCAGCCCCTTAGCTTCTACAGTCCTGTAGGGTCCCTCAGTCAGTAATTTTCAATCCATTGATGGCAAGTTGCCTGGATTGACTTGAGCACCCATAGTTGAAATTTTACAGTTGATTTTGTTTTATTTCACTCCCTAAGGTAAAGCACAGTGGCTATTAATCCCTTCTTATGCTTCAAGATTTGTCTGTCTGTGATTTATCTTCCCTGTGGGCTATGGGAGTCTGAGCCAATCAGCAGACTTTTTGACTATAAGTAAATTTTTTAGCTTAATTCTTGGTTAAGAGATAAAACAAGGTGGAGGATAAAAAACACAGTGGTTGTGTAAAGAGACTCTCATGCTTGAAGCTCCAAAGTCCTAGGCTAAATCCCCCACAAAACAGAGCTAAATAGTGCTCTAGTGCTCTGGCTGTGTGTGTGTGTGTGTGTGTGTGTGTGTGTGTGTGTGTTTCAGAAGATAAGAGTGATAACAGAGATGAGATAAGAAAACAGAGACTCAGAAAAGGAAATATTTTGGTGACATAAATTTGAGTTGGACCCCAATATACTCACTCCCCTATTATACAGTCACTAAATGTAGATTCTGTGAAGCATTAGACTGATAGACTCTGGTGTGGGATAGATGAGCTCCAATGAAGAACTGAAATGCTATCCTTGGTCTTCTCCTACTCCTGGTACAAGTGTTTTACTGTTTCAATTCTAGTTCTGAGCCAAGCCTTACCGAGTATGGCTTTTTGAGTTTCAGGAATCTCTTCCCTCACCCTTTTTCCATCCACTGGCCACAGTCTATACTCACCTAGGGCTTAGTGAGTATAAACTAGTGAGTTTTTAAACAAATTCTGGTTGTATTTTGTTGAATTTTGTGCTGTTTTTTTTTCCAAGTTTATCAGGAGAATGATGTAAAAAGACTCCTACTCAGTAGCCACACCTTCAGACCACTGGGAGGGTAGATTTTATCCTGAGGTCAATTCTGTACCCTTGATATCAGCATAGGGTTTCCCAGCTGCTGTTCCATCCTCTGAGTGTCATCAGCAATGGTGACTCAAGAACCAACAGTTGTTATTTGGTGAGTTTTTTCCTCGTTAACAGTCTTTTGTTGCTAAAATTCAAACTTGTAAGTGGAGTGTCTAGGCCGGCAAGCTCTTAGACTGGAACTATCTATTCCTAAGTACTGTCTTTTAGTCCCAGGAGTCTCCCCTCATCCCTTTTCTGTCCATGAGCCATATGTTTGTACTAACCTGTGCCTTGGTGAGTTTTTGAAGAGATCCTGGTTGTATTTTGTTGAGTTTTCAGGTGATTTTTGTTTTTCCTAGTTGATTGGGGAGAGCACATCACAGCTGCTGCTACACCATAGTCACACCCCCAGAAGTCTTAAGTTATTTATTTCAATGAGAGATATGGAGGGAAATATATACAAAGAGAATAGAGCACTACTTAGCTTCAGTTTATTGTGGTGTTAAGGATTCAGCCTAGGTCTTTAGAGCCTTAAGGATGGATTTCTTTTGCATAACTATTATGCTATTTCCCATACCATATTGTCACACTCTTGTTCTCCTGTTCAGTTCTGTCTTGCCTGAAAATTCAAAATTCTGAAATATAATATGTCTTTGGTCATATTCTCCTAAACTCATTTCCTGCTTATACTTTAAGTTACTCTGACTTCTTTGTGTCTGAACTTGAATTATAGTCTCTCTCTCTTTCTCTCTCTATATCTATCTATCTATCTCTCTGTCTCTCTTTCTCTCCCTCTTTCTCCCCATTTAAATAAATAGTCCATGTCTTCCCAGGGATGGGAAGTAGTCAAGGAAACAAAATATAAGAAGTTCATGTCTTGAAGCTTAAATTATATGCAATCCCTTCCAGTATAGTCAATATAAATTATGAGTTCCTTTCTTTTCTCTTCTTTCCTATGGGATAACATTTAAATTATTTTATTTTATTTCAGTGATATAGAGAGTTAACAGAGGGAAATATTTCTGATTTCTTTCTCTGTATCTTTCCCTCTGTTAATGTTGGGTATTGGACCTGGGACATAAGAGCCTCTGGAGGAAAGTCTTTGTAGGACTTTATTGTCTTCACAGCCTGAGATAACTAGCACATTCAAAGATAATAGTTTTATCTCCCATTATTAGTATTCCTGAATCAGTGAATAAAACAAAGTTTTTAGTTATGCTAAAAAAATCAACCTCATACTGACCTGATACTCTTGGATTTTTAAAAATGATTTGTATATAATATTGTTCACTTGGGACAAAATGGATGGTGTTGAGCTGATTTTACTAATCAAAATAAGAGGTGAAAGACATTTATCAGACAGTTTCAGTCACATGTAGAATGTAGATAACTAATGCAAATAAACCTATACTAAAAATAGTAACCAGAGGGTAGGTAGTAACCGAAGTATCCCCTAGCTTTTATGAAAATTGTGGTTACTAGTTGGGGAGAGAGTATCCCCTGAGGGCTAGCTACTTGGTCAAGGCACTGCTTTACTTTGTGTGTGACCCAGGTCAAGCTCCAGCCCCCCCCCCCCCCCCCCCCGCCGCTTCATTGAAGGAAGCTTCAGTGTTGTGATATCTTTAAACTCTCTCTCTGCTATTTTCTATCTAAAAAGAAGGAGAGGGAGAAAAGGAGATGAAAAAGAGGAGAAAGAGAAATGGAAAGGAAAAAGGAAATGAGAAAGGGAAGGAGATGAAAAGGAAGGAAGAAAAGAAGAAACTTTAAAATATTACAAATCTGTAAACCAATATAAACACACTAATAATTGAATAGGTTTGGATTGTTAAAAAATATTTATAGATACCAGCTGGTAGCACACCTGGTTAGGCACACATATTACCACACACAAGAACTGAGATTTGAGACCCCTGCTCCCCACCTTCAGAGAGGAAGTTTCACAAGTAGTGAAGCAGGTCTGCCGGTATATCTTTATGTCTCTCTCTTTATCTTCCCCCTTCCTTCTCAATTTATTTGTCTTGTCAAATAAAATATAAAAAAATGGGGGAAAGGCCCCTGGGAAAGGGGTATTCATAGTGCTGGCACCAAACTCCAGAACAACCCAGGCAGCAATACAAGGGCAAAAATAAATAAATAAATAATATTTTAGGTGGAAAGTTAAACCTTTTGCTTTCTTTGGAACCAGAATCCAATTTAAAAATATCCATAAGAACTGAAAAGCAAAGGAAAATTTGGCTGGCTGGAAAAATCTGATCTAAGAGCTATCACAGATTAAAGGTGACAGAGCAATTATAAGAAGATCTTGGTATTCAATGACATCTAAAAGATGAATATTAGGTAAAAACTGCAGGAGGAACATGCTTTTGATCATCCTGTTCTGTCTGTCTAATCAGAGTTTTGCATGAAAAATAACACCATTTGTGTTCACAATATACATGAACTCATTCACTGTGTATGCAGATTGTGAAGATCCAAATTCAGAATGAGTTTTAGTATTGGTTTTATCACTTTAAAGCAAGCATCTTAATGGGATTGTAAATCAGAGGAGAAAATTGGTGAGATTTTTTTCATCTTTAAGGCAAACTACTTAATTACTTCTTTTTTTTCTCCTCAATTTTCTTTCCACAATAGGATTTGCTAGTCCAGTCACTGGCATAGCGGATGCCTCTCAGAGCAGCATGCATAATGCCCTGCACATCTACATGAATGGAACCATGTCCCAGGTCCCTGGCTCTGCTAATGACCCCATCTTCCTCCTCCACCACGCCTTTGTTGACAGGTGGGTTAACACACCCTCACAAGGCTTATTATGCTCATGGGTGTTAAGCACAGTGAATATATGTTAGATGTGGCTGTAGTTTTTTCATAAAGACAAGGAATCACGGTGGTTTATTCTTTTTTTTCTCCATCCTTTTTAAAATATTTATTTATTTATTCCCTTTTGTTGCCCTTGTTGTTTTATTTTTGTAGTTATTAATTGTTGTTGTTGATGATGTCATTGTTGTTGAATAGGACAGAGAAAAATGGAGAGAGGAGGGGAAGACAAAGAAGGGGAGAGAAAGATAGACACCTACAAACCTGCTTCACCGCCTGTGAAGTGATCATAGTGGTTTAGTGCCTTAGATCAAGTCCTTCCAGAAATAGACCCAAAGCTAATAATAGATTATGAAATAAATTAAAAGAATGGGGAAAACGAGAGATACAACTAAAAGTATACACTCGGCTGAAGTCCCAGACTCAACCAGAGGTAGAGTATGGAGATAACATAGGTAGAAAACATTAGCCATCTGTCAGGGCCCTGAGAGTATAGAGATAATGCCTTCTTGTAGTAGCCACACTGCTGATCAGAAGAGGTCTGGCAAGACACATATAAGACATTCCAAGCTAGGACAGTGTCACATCCTCCATCTCAAAACTTCCAGGAGAATTTATTTGTAAAATTATGTATTACATCAAAAAGGAATGAGGATTATTAAATATTTTAAGTAATATGCCATAGTAAATGTTAAGATACAAATAAAAGGTGGTTAAACTTAACACAGATAAGTATCAGAATGCATTTCTAAGGGGAAAATTTTTAGAGGATAGATAAGGGTGTTGAAAACTGCCATTGTCTGAATGTCATTATGTCATGTACATTCATTTGATGCCATAATATAATTAGTTTATTCCAGTTTTCTCCATGCACAGTCTCCAAATAATTAAGGCAGCAGCTAGACAAGAGAATTATGGGTGATTGCATGTGGAAATACTATCTGTGGGCCAATAAAAATCTCTTACATACCCAGAATTTTCCCTAGAGTAAGATTCTTATAGTAATAGGACATAGCCTGAAAAACAGGCCTCATGGTATTATCAGTCAAAGGAATGTACCTGGAAGACAAACAATATATATTTTGCAAACATAGATGCACAGGGAACAATTAGTAGGATTTCTAATAACAAGTATCAGGGAGTCTAGAATAAGAAACTTCTTCAATATCTCCCATCTTTTTATATACAAAAAAGGACAGAGATACACAGAGAAAGTCCTTATGGGTATAAGTGATCAGTCTTCTGTATGACTTGAAGGTGGTTCTTGAGTAGCAATCATGGTATGCCAGGGTGCTGGAAAATGTGCTCTAGTGAACAGGTTGTAGAGAAGTTGTAGAACTCCCTCTAGCAGCTTTGTGAAATCCTTCCCACATGATGGGAGTAGATGTCTAAGTCTGAGGTAGCAGAGAACACTGTGTGCCTTGATTCTGAGGGTTTTTCTTTGGCAGGTGTTGTATTCCCTTCTTGAGGGGAGACTGAATCTTCAGAAAAGAAAGCTGTGGTATGGTGTTGAGTTTATCTTTGACTAACTCATCTAAAGGCTTCAGTGATCATGCTGGCAACAATAATGCTACTGTTGGGGAAAGAACAGAAGCATACCCTCTATCACATGTGAGCAGTGGGGCAGGGCCTAACAATTTTTTTCTTGTAGAGGGTCCTTGTAAAGGACTTTTGCCTTTGGTAATGAATGATCCTGTGGGAAAAAGTTATGCTCAGCAGTCATCTGATTGAATGAATTTTATTTTTTAAAAAATAAATTATATAAGGCTCTGTATATTAGCTCTTGGGGTGACAAGGCCATATGTATATTACTACATTTCTGTTTAAGAAGTTGCCCTTTTGAAAGTGAGTTGAATCTTTCACAACTGTTTGTCTGGTAGGATTATAAGGTACACCAGTAACATGTTTAATATCTTATTGAGAAGAGAAGTGAGCCATAGTTTTGGAAAAATATGCAGGGGCTTTGTATCTCTATTTTGGAATAAGCTAGGAAGTCTATTTTAGATTTACTCCCCTGAAGTATATGTACCAGAGTGATGTCTGATTCTTTCTCTCTCTCCTCCTATCCCTGTCATTTATAAGTAAATAAAATCCTTAAAAATAAAGAATATAGCAGATGTGATTCTGTGTCTCCATTTTGGAAAAACCTAGGAAGTCTATTTTAGGTATATTCCAAGGGACTCATTAGTTTAGTAGGTATTGAAGAGTTTGAAACATCTGTAGAAGAAAAAGATCATTAGCATCTGAGAGTAAGATGGAAAGTATATTCACTACCAGATCAACCATATTTGCAGAGTCAGCCATGATATTTATTTTATTTTTGTTATTAATAGTTTGTTACAATATTGTAAGTTCCACACCACACCCACCACCAAAGTTCTGCATCCCCACCTTCCCACCTTACAAAGAGTTCTCACAAGTCTTACAAATAGTGGTTTGCTTCTGTTTGGTTTTTTTTTTTTTTTTTGACAATTTAATGTAAATCAGATCTCTAGATTCCATCTATGACGCAAACCATGTGTCTTTCATCTCTTTATTTAATTCTCTAAGCATAAAATAACCTCCGGTTCCATTCATTTTGTTCCAAGGGACATACTATAATATTTTTATTGCAGAGTAATATTCCATGGAACATATATCCTATAACTTTAGCCAGTTATCTGTTGGTTGTCATTTAGGCTGCTTCCTATCTTTAGCCATTGTGAATAACGTAGCTATAAACACAAGGGTGCATATATCCCTTCTAATTAATGTTTGAATGTTCACTGAATAAGGGTAGTGTTTCTGGATCATAAAGTAATTATATTTTCATTTGTTTAAGTTCTGTCCATACAGTCTTCCAAAGGTTACACAATTTGTATTCCCACCAGCAATGTAATAAAGTTGTCTTTTCTCCACAACCTCTTCAACACTTGGTCTTTTTGGGTTTGTTGATGTGATCTATTCTCTCAGGTATGAGATGATATCTCAGTATAGTTAAAATTTGCATTTCTCTGATGGTAAGTGAAGTGGATCATTGCTTCATGTGTCTGTGGGATATGTGCATCTATCTTTTCTTTTTATTTTTTACCTTTTGTTACCCTGTTGTTTTACCATTGTTGTGGTTATTATTATTTTTGTTATTGATGTCATTGTTGTTGGATAGGACAGAAAGAAATGGAAAGAGGAGGGGTAGACAGAGAGGGGGAGAGAAAGATAGGCAAGACACCTGCAGACCTGCTTCATCACCTGTGAAGTGACTCCCCTGCAGGTGGGGCTTGGGAGCTTGAACCGGGATACTTATGCCAGTTCTTGTGCTTAAGGCCATGTGCACTTAATCCACTGCACTACCATCCGACCCCCTGTATCTATCTCTTCTTACGAAAACTGTTTAGTTTTCTTGGCACACTTTTTATTGGATTATTTTTGCTTCTTTTGTAGATCCGTACCAATTCTGTATAAATATTTGATATCAGTCATTTGTCTGTTGTTTGATGTGCAAATGTCTTCTCACATTTATTTCACTACCTGGTTATCTTTGTAGTGTACCTCACCTGCCAGTCTTCCAGTTTGGTGCCAGCTGTCCAATTCTGTATAAATCTGATATCAGTCATTTGTCTGTTGTATGATGTACAAGTGTCTTCTCCCATTTATTCCACTACCTGGTTATCCTTGTGGTGTACCTCACCTGCCAATCTCTCAGTTTGGTGCCAGCTGTCCCAGAGCACCTCTTTTTAGTCCCGGAATTTATCAGAACACTAGTGAGATATTTGTTAAAGTCTTAGAGCACTTCAATGACAGCAGCAAACTCAGCTCTCTGAGTAGAGGTTTGTGGGTCAGTTAAAAAATGATGCCACTGTGTACTATTGTGTCAGGTAAAGGCACCCCTCCCATTTCCCTGATTCACTTGCAGAACTACAATCACATTGGACAAGGGTCTTTTTTTTTTTTTTTAACCAGAGCACTGATCAGTTCCGGCTTATGGTGGTGTTGGGGATTGAACCTGGGACTTGGAAGCCTCAGGCATGAAAGTCTATTTGCATAACCATTATGCTATCTACCCCCAGCCCTGGACAAGGGTCATGAGAAAATACATGAAAGGCTGGATAATTCAAATCTTTTGAGTATTTAACATTATCCAGAGTGAAGTCTATGTCTCCCATGAATTGCCAAGGAAATTTAAAGTGATTCCTAAGAGAAAAAGTCTGTGAAAAATAGATTAGTTAAACCAGGATGAATGGCATCAAGATATTTACTAGTGAGCTGTTGAGAGTGAATCTGACCTTATGGTAGAAGGTAAGTCTTCATGTCATTTAAAGTGGAAATGGTCTTTGGAATATGGGAAAAGAAAACCATTCAATAACTTGCAAGTCAGGTCAAATTGACCTAAAACACCTGTAGGACTGTGAGGAGTGATAGTACAATCAAATAGACTCAGTATTTCATATTAAGATTAATATAAATTAAATATTTGGATGATAAGCTCTGGTTAAAATTTTCCTTTTTTTTTTTTTACCTCCAGTGTTATCACTGTGCTCAGTGCCTAATCCACTGCTCCTGGAGACTATTTTTTCCTGCTTTTGTTGCCCTTGTTATTTATCATTATTATTATTGTTGTTGTTGTCATTGTTGTTCGATAGGACAGAGAAATGGAGAGAGGAGGGGAAGACAGAGAGGGGAGAGAAAGACAGACACCTGTAGAACTGCTTCACTGCTTGTTAAGTGACCCTCACCCCCTGCAGGTGGGGAGCAGGGGGCTCAAATCATAATCCTCATGCAGTCCTTGAGCTTCACGCCATGTGCACTTCACCCTGTGTGCTACCACCCAACCCCCAACGATTTCCAATTCTGCAGTGCTAGTGGTGACAGTGATTTAGTCATAGGTGAATTAAAATCTAGGTCTCCATTTAGAGTGCTAAATAAATTAGAAAGATGATACATTGGAATTTTGAAAGAGAGACATGAACAATTAATTTGACCTAACGGTTTCTGTAAAGAATTAATAAGAGTAAGAGGGAGACCACCTGGGACAAGATAGGACTAGAACTACTTTGGCAACTGACCAAGTCAACAGTGAATGCAAGCTCGTGTGGCACATGGACAGAGAGGAGCCTAAGAAGAGACTCCTGGGGCTAAAGCCCATATCTACTCCCAAGTTTCTGGTAACGGTCAGGCAGTTTTCTGGTTGTGGCACCACCTCCAGTCTGTGAATGCAAACCTGGGCCTTGCATGTGATAAAGTCCACACCTAACTAATCATTTTTTAAATACTTTATTAATTTGATAGAGGCAAAGAATCTGAGAGGGAAGGGGTAGATAAAGAGGGAGAGAGAAAGACAGACACATGCAGCACTGCTTCACTGCTTGCAAAGCTTTTCCCCTGGCAAGTGAGGACTTAAACAGAGGTTCTTGTGCATTGCAACATTGCATGCAACATTGCATTCAACCAGGTGAGCACCACCTGGACTCATCTCTTAGAGTCTTTAGAATGTTTGTTATCCCCTTTTTAAAAGTTTGAAGGTTGAAGCTCAGGTAGGTTAAATATTTGCCAAAAGTTTCAGAGCTCTATCATTGTCTCACATAGGATTATAACTCACAGGTCTTATTGATAGTCCTTTCATTTCTGCCATCAGTACAATTTGGGATGCCACTAATATGCAGATCAGAAATACTGATCAGAAGGTTAATACGTAAATTTATTAGTGCTACATAACAAAATACTGGGTTGTTTAAGCAAAAATACTGAGTGGCTAGAATAAATATATTTTTTCACAGTTATGTGAAGTTAGAATTCTGAGATCAAGGTCTTGACAGAATGTATATATATCATCTCTACATTCACTTTCTCTCAAGTTTTTATATTGTTGCCTCCTTCCATGTATCTGTGTCTTAATTTCTTTTTCCTTTTTAATAAGGCAAACATTTTTCTTTTCATTAACATTTTATTATTTTTATTTATTAATAGAGACAGCCATAAATTGGGAGGAAGGGGATATAGAAAGGGAGAGAGACAGAAAGACACCTGCAGACCTGCTTCACCACTTGTGAAGGTGAGAACAGGGGCTTGAACCTGGGTCCATGTGCACTGTAAAGTGCGCATTTAATCAGTTGTGCCACTGCCTGGCCCCCTTAATTTTTCTTTATATGAACACCAGTCATAGTAAGATCCTACTCTGATTAACTTATTTTAACTTAACTAAAACTTTAAATATAGTCGTATCTTGTGATCCTGTAAATAGAAACTTTAATACATGAAATTTCAGCAGGTATATTACACCAAAGTAAAAAACTCTGGGGTGTGTGGGTGGGGGAGAATGCAGGTCCAAAAAGGATGACAGAGGACATAGAGGGGGTTGTATTGTTATATGGAAAACTGAAAAATGTTATGCATGTACAAACTGTTGTATTTACTGTCGAATGTAAAACATTAATTTCCCAATAAGTAAATTAAAAATAAATAAATGAATTTCAGCAGACACATTCAGTCCAAAACATTTGGTGAGCATGAAGGTCAAATTGGGGCTAAGAAAATAATGTAACGGTTATACAAAAAAAAAAATTTTATGGCTGAAGCATCGAAGGCCCCAGGTTCAATCTCTAGCACCATCATAAGGCAGAGCTGAACAGCGTTCTGGAAAAAGTTTAGGCTATTATGAATTTCTCTGGGAGATAAACAATTTTATCTATATGTTAACAATTGCACTATAAACCATAAACCTACTACTACTAGTGTGTGTGTGTGTGTGTGTGTGTGTGTGTGTGTGTGTAGAGAGAAAGAGAAAGAAGGTAGATAGAATACCTGATGACCTTCAGGGGAAAAAATAGACCAGATTTAACTTCTGATAAAAAATTATTTAAATGAAAATAATATATTATATTATACTACAGATATGTTAAAATTCTAGTATAATGAAAATATAATGCAATTGACAAATTCAAATTATATGAATATTTTTAAAATGTGATGACAAAATAAACAAAGTGTTAGGACAGCAACTTTATTTAAAAGAAGAAGCAGCATTTTTGAGTACTCTTTTCCTTTAACAACTAAAATTCATAATTTAAAAAATTGCTAAAGAAACAATAGAAGCAAAGCACATTGAAAGTCTTTAAAAATTAAACTATAAAAGAAGACATATAGCTTTAATTAGAAAAGATGAAACCATGGTCTGGGAGGTCGTGCAGTGGGTAAGGCACTGGACTCTCAAGCATGAGGTCCTCAGTTCAATCCCCAGCAGCACATGTACCAGAGTGATGTCTGGTTCTTTCTCTCTGTCTCTCTCCCCTATCTTTCTCATTAATAAATGAACAAAATATTTTTTTAAAGAAAAGTTGAAACCAATATATCTTCTTTCCAAAGGAAAGACTAATCAAATAATAGAAACTAGTGTATAAAATATGCATAAGAAATGTTATATTGAGAATATGGTTTCATGTATTTATTGTATGATTTTGCTTAGTTAAAAAATGTACATGATATGAGAGTCCCTGAAAGCATGGAAATAGATTTCTGCATGCGGGATTGGCAAAGCAGGGAACATAACAAACCAAGAATGCATGATACAAATGCTATTTTTATCTGGGAGTTAAGAAATCCCAAGATAACTGTATTCAAGTGCAAAATGTCACAATAATAGTCTGTGTTTGTCTGGTTGAATTAGGTGGGCTTCCTGCAGATAGCATATTGTTAGGTTGTGTTTTCTTATCCATCTTCCTACTCTGTGCCTTTTAATAGGTGCATTCAGGCCATTGACATTTATTGATATCAAAGACTGAAGATATTTTAACGCCATTCTTGTAGATTTATAGGGTGTTCTGATATATGACATATTTATGGTGGTCTGACTGTTTATAGGAGACCTTTCAGAACTTCTTTCAGGGCAGACTCGCTGATAGTTGAGTCAACTGTTGCTTGTCTGAGAAGGTTTTGATGCCTCCACCTAGTCTGAATGACAGTCTAGCAGGATACAGTAGTCTTGGTTGAAAGCCTTTCTTAGTAAGCACTCAATAGATATCTTGCCAGAAAGGGTAGTGGCAACAAATGCTGGAGAGGTTGTGGGGTCAAAGTAACTCTCCTGCACTGCTGGTGGGAATTTCAATTGGTCCAACCCTGTGGAGAGCAATCTGGAGAACTCTCAGAAGGCTAGAAATAGGCCTATCCTATGACTCTGCAATTGCTCTCTGGGGATATCCTAAAGAAATAACACACCCATCCAAAATGATCTGTGTACACATATGTTCTTAGCAGCACAATTTGTAATAGCCAAAACCTGAAGCAACCCAGGTGTCCAACAACAGATGAGTGGCTGAGCAAGTTGTGGTATATATACACAATGGAATACTACTCAGCTATTAACAATGGTGACTTCACCATTTTCATCCCATCTTGGATGGAGCTTGAAGAAATCATGTTAAGTGTATAAGTCAGAAAATGAAGGATTAATGTGGGGTGATCCCATTCACAGGCAGAAGTTGAAAAACAAGACCAGAAGAGAAATCACAAGTAAAACCTGAAATGGAGTTGTTGTATTGCACCAAAGTAAAAGACTGTGGTGGGGAGGTGTGGGGA
Source organism: Erinaceus europaeus (assembly GCF_950295315.1). NCBI lineage: Eukaryota > Metazoa > Chordata > Mammalia > Eulipotyphla > Erinaceidae > Erinaceus > Erinaceus europaeus. Next base: position 37,664,626 of record NC_080178.1, on the reverse strand, counting down.
GAACAGGTCCTGAAAAAGGATGGCAGAGGACCTAGTGGGGGTTGTATTGTTATGTTGGAAAATTGAGAAATGTTATATATGGACAAACTATTGTATTTACTGTTGACTGTAAAACATTCTTCTTCTTCTAGTGTTTGCCTGTAAAACATTAATTCCCAGTAAATAATTTTTTTAAAAAAATGAAAAGAAAACACCTAGAATCCCCAAAACAATTTTAGGAATACAAACATAAATGGAGGCATCACAGTCCCAGATCTTATATTGTATTATAAGGCTACTGTAATCAAAACAGCCAGTGCTGGAACAAGAATAGGCACCCAGACCAGTGGAACAGAACTGAAAGCCCAGAACTAAACCCCCACACCTATCAACATCTAATCTTTTATGAAGGGGCCCAAAATACTAAATGGAGGAAGGAGGTTCTCTTCAATAAATGGTGCTGGGGAAACTGGGTTGAAACATGCAGAAGAATGAAATTGAACCACTCTAACCACCAGAAACAAAAGTCAACTCCAAATGGATCAAGGACCTGGATGTTAGACCAGAAACTGTCAAATACTTATAGGAAAACATTGGTAAACACTTTCCCACCTAACCTGAAGGACATCTTTGATGATACAAACCCAGTTGCAGGGAAGACTGAAAAAGAAACAAATCAATGGGTTAGCATCAAACCATCACTGAAACAAAAAGACCCTTCACAGAATGGGAGAAGATATTCACATGCCATATCTCAGACAAGAGACTAATAACCAAAATAAACAAAGAGCTCAGTAAACTTAGCAACAAAAAAGCAAATGACCCCATAAAAAAATGGGCAGATTATATGAACAGAATATTCACTACAGAAGACATCCAAAAGGCTAACAAACACATGAAAAATTGCTCCAGGTCACTCATTTTCAGAGAAATTCAAATTAAGACAACACTGAGATACCACTTCACCCCTGTGATAATGGCATGCATCAAAAATGACAGCGGCAAGAAATTCTGGAGATGTTGGGGGGACAAGGATCCCTCCTACACTGTTGGTGGGAATGAAAATTGGTTCAACCTCTGTGAAGAGCAGACTGGAGAAGTCTCACATGCTAGAAATAGACCTCCCATATGACCCAGTAATTTATCTTCTAGGGATATATCCCAAGGACTCCATAACACTCAAAAAAAGATATGTGTACATATATATATATACATAGCAACACAATTCACAATAGCTAAATCCTGAAAGCAAACCAGGTACCCATCAACAGATGAATGGCTGAGAAAGCTGTGGTATATTTACATAATGGAATACTATGCAGCTCTTAATAACAATGAACCCACCTTCTCTGTCCCATTTTGGATTGAGCTAGAAGGAATTATATTAACTGAGATAAGTCAGAAAGACAAATATGAGTATTGGGTGATCCCACTGCTTCACTGTGGTGGGGGGGGGTGGGAGGATGGGAGACAGTCCTTTGCTGGTGGGAATGGTATTGGTGTATACTACTATTAACTTGTTGTCTCAGAAATCACTACGTAATTAATATGAGAGGGAGAAAAGTTGATTGAATGTTACAAAATTTTAATGCACAGACAGTAGGCTGAGTATGTATAAGTTCCTTCAATCTAAGCTCTTAAGACTTCAAATTGGTAATTAGACTGAATTTTAACAGTGGTCTCAAATTGTTAATACATTTCTAATAATGACTTGTTAACTCTCCTAAAAACTTAGACTAGGGAGAACAGAAACAACTGGTGGTGTTACTTTATATGATACTGGTTAAGGTTTAAGGTTAGGGTTAGATAATGTCAAAGGACATAAATTATCATGAGGTCATGTAAAATACAGAAAATCCTAAAATACAGAAAATCCTAACAATAGGTCTTTCTAAGTTAACCCAGTTTCCAAATAATTTGATTATAGCAATAACTATTGACTTCTTAAACCCTAAGACAACAGGAACCTCCCACTTCCTCTATAAAGCCGATATATCCCTCAGTTCTGGGACCTCTAGAATTGGGCTCACTTTCCTGCATTATTCTCTCAATTCATACCAACTGATACTACATTTTCTGATCCCAACCTAATCAATGCAATGAGTACCACCTTGGGATGCTTCATTTCGGACGGTGTCCATACACATCAGGTGTGGAATATCAACCCTTTTATCCTCATTACACAGGTGAGACCTTTACTTTCTCATAGGACTCCTTGATTCCATTTCAGGTGGTTCACTTCCTAACAGTGCACCCAAACCTAGATATAGACCAGGTCCCATGAGATAGGGCATTTGTACACATGTATCCACAAATTAGGGCAAAATATAAGCAAAAGTGCAAGTGCACAATAGTTTATAGTGAGTCAATAAATGAAGCAAGCAAGTAGAAAGACCTAAAAAGACACCTTAAAGTCTAGATATCCTCCTCACCTACTTCCTATTACACTTCCCTCACTCACTCCAAAGCTAACCTTATCAAAGTAAGGACTACAAAATCTGAATATGGGCAAGAGACTGGCTTACATTAAGGATGACTTTTTAGTCACTATCAGGTTACCTCATCATCTGGGGCCCTAGTTGGGGAGTAGTAGGATTTCCACACATACATGATGAGTCTAGACCTTGAATAGCTCCCTCTCTCCATTGTCACTGGTCATCTCCATAAGGAACAACATAATGGATCCCTGTGGTCCCCCATAGGACCTTGCCCTCAATGTGGATCAACAATGGTAGAGAATGTTCCTACCTCTGAAGGGAGGCTGGATAACTACCACCTGAAGAAGATGGGTCCTAAAATTAGTGCAACTTGGAATGTTCCTACTCATAACCACAGAATATGAGTGTGGACCTACAGGGATGTAGAGGTTGCATAGGCTCCTATACTGAACATGGGCCCCAAATCAAATTGATGGGGTTTACAGATATCAATATTTATATGTTTCCCATATTAGGGAGCTATTTTTTTTCCCTGATCCAGCTTTCTGGTGATTTTTCCAACTATGACACCATCTTCCCAGACAATACCTTGGGTCCACCTGCATATCAGATGTCAGGATCAGGCACAAACTAGTATAGTCATGGCCCTTTGTAATATACCTAAAATACTACTAGCTATTTCCAAAACAGAGACCCCAAATCGTCATTTACAATATTCCAGTCTTTAGGTTCATGATTAGTCAACAATTTGTTTGACTTTATATGTTAACTCTTTTCAGCCACCAGGTTCCAGATGCTACCATGATGCCAACCTTAATTCCCTAAGCAAACCACCCCACAAGTTTGTCCTGGAGTCCTGTTTCCCATAGCTATGCCCCACTAGAGAAAGAGAGTGACAGGCTGGGGCCCATGTTCTACAGGGAAGCCAGACCTTCCACCTTCTGCACCCCTTACTAATCCTGGGAAGATCTGGCTTTCCTGTAGAACAAATTTGTCCCAGAGGGTTAAAGAATAAGAAAGCTATCAGGATAGTGGGTGGGATATGGAGTTTTGGTGGTGGGTAATGTGTGGAATTATACCTCTCTTATCCTATGATTTTTTCAGTTTCCATTTTACAAATAAAAATTTTTTAAAAAGGAAAAAATTTTTTCTCATGAGTCTTAAAACACTAGAATTTTTGCCTGCAAAGCCATATGCAAAAAATGTTCCTTATTTGTCTGGAGAATATGATTTCTAAGGTTTGGCACTTTACTCCTGGACATTTCGTGTGAGATATGCTGAACCCTTAGCATCCCAGCCTTTTTACCATCCTATACTTAAAATACTAAGGTGGGAAATAAAAATATATATATTATAGAGCAGGCGAGAGTCATAACAACAGCCTCTAAGCCCCTGTTGAGAGCAGAGCTGGTGGACAGTTTCCATATTAAAATTCAGTCATAATAGTAATAGGCTCTGAGGGCATATTTTAGATGAAAAGCTCCACCCTCAACTAGTAGCAGAATTATAAAGGGGACTTAAAAACATTTAATGTAGTGCTAATTCCTGAGACTCAGCTTTTACCAGCCTCATCTGATTGATAGAAAATTGTACCCTTACAGTCAGAAAATACCCTGGAGACATCTCTCAAAACTTATCAATACACACACATGCACACACACACACACACACACACACACACACACACACACACACACACTGCTCCTTTGTTGGCTGATATATTCTGCTTCTTGCAACCCATATAGTGCACATGTTGTCACCTGCTGCCTCATTTAATAATACTCTGAATGTTAAATGTGAAGTTTCCACACAAACAGATTAGACCTTAGTGCTATAGTGTCTATCAGGCACATGTGACTGCAAGTCAGTGTCACTTTCCAGGCCTGCTCAAGCATAGATCACTGGATCAGGTTCTTACTGACACAAAACATAATGAAAACAGAAAGAATAAATGTATCTACACTAATGGTATTGAGGATGTCCACTTAAATTGAGAAGCCAAGTGGAAGGGAACATTTACAAGGTCAAAAAGTATAAATGAAATTGTGAAAAAGTTTTAACAAATTCAGAGAGATATACAATAGTTTAACTAAACACACACACACAATTGAGGACAGTGTCAAGAAGAGTAAAGCAGGGAGTCGGGCTGTAGCACAGCGGATTAAGCGCAGGTGGTGCAAAGCACAAGGACCGGCATAAGGATCCCGGTTCGAACCCCAGCTCCCCACCTATAGGGGAGTCACTTCACAGGCGGTGAAGCAGGTCTGCAGGTGTCTTTCTCTCCTCCTCTCTGTCTTCCCCTCCTCTCTCCATTTCTCTCTGCCCTATCCAACAACGACAACAACAATAATAACTACAACAATAAAACAACAAGGGCAACAAAAGGGAATAAATAAAGAAAAGAAAAGAAAAGAAAAGAAAAGAAAAGAAAAGAAAAAAAAAGAAAAACACTGTTTAAAAAAAAAGAAGAGTAAAGAAAAAGGTCAAACTGATAAGGTCAAGACTGGGTAAAGGGAAAAAATAAAAATATATATACCAGCAAAAATTTAAAAAAAGACTAAATTAAATTAATATAAGAGAATTATGGGGCATTAATAGAAAAAACAGTAACACAGAGGTAACATAAAAGAAAATGAAGGAAGGGAGGGAGGGAGTGAAGAAGAGATAGAAAGAAGAAGAGCTACAGAGAGAGAAAAATGGAGACAGAAAGAGAGAAAGAGGCAGTTAATTCTTACTTAATTCTTTCAGTAGTAGTGTGATTTATGGGAGGTGTCACCATAAAATAACATGGAACAGAACTGATCTCCATCCAAACAACAAACATCCCCCAACTATCTAACTTAACAAAACTCACCAACTACTATGGAGACATTTACAGAGGCATACAGCCTCAGGTGGTGTTAATGTTCATGATCAGGATGAAAAAGTTTGTGGAACTTAGTCAAACACACACACACACACACACACACACACACACACACTAGAGCTCCTGATGAACATGGAGCCATTTTCTCTCTAGTCACATTAAGTAGTCAAGAAAACAAACAGTGCTGGCAGTGAGAGAAGGGAACATATGACCTTTTTGATCAAGGACTTCAGGGGTGTTAGCCTACTGAATTACAGGCAAGGACGCACCAAAAAAGTAGGTAGCGTGTGTGACCAAAAGAATTCCAGTCCATCACAAAAACATAAAATACATTTGCAGCAGCTAACAGCAGCTAAACCATGGTTCTATGAATGCAGCTGTATCCCTGCAGCAAACCCCTGAGAGTTTGTTTCAGATTGAAATCATATAGAAAAACCATATATATGCACCAAGTGGAGCATACAACAGCTCAAGGAAATAACAACAAACAGCTAGCCCCAGCCACTTCCCCTGCATCACAGAACATATAAACAAGCAAAGCCCAGAGATCACAACAATATCAAGACCTTCTATCCAACAAGAACAAGTACAATAAATGCATAAACAGAAATACTGAAGAAAAAAACTGGCAAACATGCCAAATCAGACAGATGGAAATAAAACAGAAGGACTTCAAGGAAGTACTGACATAAAAGGAGTATTACAGAAATACTACAGAAAATTAATTGTAAGGACTTTCCAAAATCTAAGCATAATATGGGGGAGCATATTCAAGAATTGAAAGAATATGTTACTAAGTAGTTAAACACAAAAGAAGAGATTAAAAAGGAGTTTTCTCTAAGAAACTAGAAAACATGAAAGAGGAACCTTAATCAGAGTTTACTAAGCAGTTAGGAAGCATGAAAGATAAACTTCAAGTAAAACTGCAAGGAGTGAAAGTCACTTTGAATGCAATACAAACTCAGGTCAAAAGCTTAGGGAATAGACTCGCTCATGTATAAGAAAGAATATCTAATCTAGAAGATATAATTAGCCCACTCTTTCAATTTAAAGTTGAGGGAGAGAAAAGATTCTTAAAGAATGCAATAATTTTCTTTTTTAATTATTTATTTTGGATATAGAGAAAGAAATTGAGAGGGGAGGGAGAAAATAAGAGGGAGAGAGACAGAGAGTCACCTACAACACTGTTTCACCACTTGTGAAGCTTGTCCCCATTGCAGTTAGGGACAGGGGCTTGAACCTGGATCCTTGTGCACTACAATATGTGCATGCTCAGTCAGATGCACCACCAACTGGCCCATGAAGTAACTTTCTATGAAATTGTAGATTCCATCAGAAGGTTTAATGTACCAGTGATAGGAAAAGAATAGCTGGAGGAGCCAGGTGGTGGTGCACCTGGATGAGCACACATATTACAATGTGCAAGGACACAGGTTTGAGCCCCTAGTCCTCACTTGTAGGGGGAAAGCCTTGAGAGTTGAGAAGCAGTGTTCCAGGTGTCTCTCTCCCTTTCCTTTTTTAATCTTTATTTATTTATTGGATAGAGAAAGCCAGAAATTGAGAGAGAAGGGGGTGATAGGAAGGGAGAGAGACAGAGAGATACCTGCAGCCCTGCTTCACCACTCACAAAGCTTTCCCCTGGCAGGAGGGGACTGGAGGCTCAAACCTGGGTCCTTGCACAATGTAACATACTCTCAATCAGGTACGTGACTACCTGGCCCTGGTGTTTCTCTCCCTCTCTATCACTCTCCTCCCTCATAATTGCTGGCTGTGTCTACCAACAAATAAATAAATATAATATTTAAAAAATTCAAAGAAAAGAAAAAAAAGAGATTAAAAGGAACAGAGACCATATTTAGAAAAATTTTAGCTGAGAATTTTTCTCATTTAGAAAATTGCTCAGAACACATTCATTGAAGAGACAGAGTATAGACCCAGGTATATGAATGCAAAGAAACCAACGCAAAGGTGAATCACTGTAAAACTATCAAAAACACATTGACAAGGATAACATTTTACACACCTAGGGAAAGGAAAGAAATTACATTTAAAGATAGAATTATCAGGATTTCATCAAACACTAGAGGCAAGGAGAGGGTGGGATGACATATTCAAAGTTCTAAAAGATTTTATACAACCACAGATGTTCTATCCTGAAAAATGATTCTTCCAATAAGAGGAAACAATAACTAAAGGAATTCCCAAAACTAAAGGAATTTGGTGCCCCAACCAGTGGGGCAGTGAACAGGGGCTAGGAACCTAAAGACCTGGAATGACAGGGACAAGAGAAACAAAAGAACGACAGCAAGACAGGTTTCTGATCAAGCTGCAAATTTTTATTGTGTTCACAGGCATTATAAGGCTTTGGGGAAGGGGGGGAAGTGCTGGAGGAGGAGGAGGGGGAGCAATCTTCAAAGTGGAATGTTCCTTGCAACATACAATGGCCGAAACCATGTTTGTTACCACAACTATGTGTTGTGTCACTTTATTTCTGATAAATGGTCTACATGAGGGGAAATGGCCTGCCCAGGGGGAAATGAAACTTGTCTAGAGGACTTCCATTGTTTCAAAGCTTATCAAGCAGAGAAATGGTTCCTGGCATCTCATCCCTTCATTATAATTTAACTTGAGGCAGGAAATCGGGGGTGAGGAGCAGAGACCTTAACAGCAGGTTTGGTGGGCGTTAACCAGAGGGAAGAAGTATTAACCCGATTCCTCCCGCGGAGTGAGTGCAAAACCAATCTTCCCATATCTTATAAGGCTCTTGGTGTCTTTTTGGGGAGAGGAGGCAGAGCCATGGTTTCCAGGGAAACAATTTTTGTTGCTGACACCAACCTCCATGCAAATCAGGTTTGCTTCACGGGGGTCTCAGAGGCGGACTATAGGGTCCTCCCCCTGCAGTGCTTTGCCTTGCACCCCTTACTGGTGTCCTTGCCCTGCCAAGGTTGGATGTCTCAGTGCATAATTCTGAGTTTTATGCCATCCGAAAAGGAGGTCTGTCATCCTGAGGTTCAGCCAGGACTCTATCAGCCAAATCAAGTCTATGATAATGTATTTGTAAGGGTTTTGATGCCAAGGAGTCAATCTGCCATTTTATAAAATCAGTAATCTTATTGAAAATAAAGGGTCCTAGTGTAATCATTAACAAAAGACTAATAAAGGGTCCCATAAGGGGCTCTGTAGTGACTCAAGACTATTTGAAGTGGAATCTATAACCTGTTGTAATTTGTCAGAAAATTCATAGGAGGAATATATAGAGTGTCCTAGCATGTCACCAGCAAGTCTAAGGGAAGCAGTCAGTGGATGTTATGTCCAGGGGAAGAAACACAGCATGTCTGGTCCTGTGGTGGTGAAATTTTTCTTCTTCATAGAGGGTCAGCTGTGGAACAAGCAAAACTGGGAGGCAAGGACCAGGTAGAGAAGAATTGACATAAAAATATAGGATGGTGATGTACCAAAACACAGAGGAGATGCATACATGTTAGGTGAGGTTCTTTGAACATGAGGAATATTTTGAGAAAAGTGATCAGTCAATAAACATGCAAAGATGAAGTCAGCAGTGGTAGGTCAGCAGAAAGAGAAGACTTGGATAGGCTGGTGAGGTTAGCTGGAGTATATACTGTCATGGCGTCCTTTGTGGTAAGGACTTGCCAACAGGGACTCTGTGGATTTTGCAAGAGCAATAATGTCATCCACCATAATAAAAGGAAAACAAACACGGACATCCAGTGTTGAAAAAGAGAAAAAGGAATATGTCTCTGTGACTGGAAGTTTGGGTGGCTTTGTCAATGAGATACAATAAACGGAAAATTTGAATATTTGTAAATATAAAAAGGGTTTACTATAGTTACTTCATTGACACTTTAGCCAACTGAATAATGGGGGGTGCATTCCCCTTCTTTTTTTATTAATTGACCTTAAGGGTTTTAGTTTTTCTTGTTTGAGCTGTAGCCACATAAATTTGGAAAAAATATCAACTGAGAAAGAAAAAAATGTTTTTGTTTACTAACCATGGGCAGGTGAATTACATCAATATGCCAGAGAGCATTGGTTTTTATCAATGGGGATTAATCTTAAAAGTCTGAATAGCAGGATCTTAATTAAACAATGCAGGAGCCAGTAAAGTGCTCTCACTTGGTGGTCTAATCAGTATTATTGGCCAAGTCAAGGACCGGAGCACAAAACGGAGGGGCGGTGGTGTAGGGAGGCAGTCTGGACAAGGAAGAACATAGGGGTTAGGGTTAGCCAGTTTGAGCCTGGCTCCGAGTAACAGGGAAAGCCAAAACCGGTTTTGATTTGGATAGTTTAGTTTTAGTTTTAGGGATTGGGCTTAGGTTTTTTGGTGAGGCTAAAAATGTAAGTTCTTCTGTAACTGCAGCTATTTCTTTCATTAATTGAAACTGCTCTTTTCGGTCAGCAAGGACCTTGCAGAGGGTGGAAATTCCTGTAAGGGCTCCTGAGCTTGCCCGCCTGATGGAAGGATTGTCAAGGAGAGGGTCAGGCTGGAGAGCAGGGGCATGAATGTAGGGAGGGGGATTAAAGGGAGGAGGACACCAATCAGGATTGTGGTATTTGGCAGCCTTTTTTCTAGAAAAGCCTCATCCTCCACGGGAAGTGCTTCAGGAGAAGGGGGGTTTTGTAAAACTGGATAAAGGTGGGGGAAAGAATGCTGGGTTTCATTCTCATGTGAATTAGCAATAGGAGCGTCAATGGAGGGAACTTTAGTGAGTGAGGTGGAACCTGTAGGGAGGGGGACAGGGCTTTTACTTTCATCGGGTGCTGGGAGGCTTTTATTTTGACTGGGTACTGGGGGATCAAGATCAATAATCACAGAAGGGCATGGGGATGGGGTCTTTGTCCTGGATGGCAGATGAGAAAGTTTCTGGAGGACCTTTTCACCCTCTATAATAAGGTTTTTAATATCAGGGTGGTTATTATAAATTTTTAAGATATCATTAATTAAATTCCAGTAGCAAAAAGCAGAAACAAGTACACGTTCAGGACCAAAAGACTGATAGTAATCATTAAGACAGTCATCAATTCTCCTCCAACGTTTCTCATCTATAGTGCCTTCCTGGGGGAACCAGGGGCAAATATTTCCAATATACTCTAAAAACTTCTTTAATTCTTTCTTTTTAACCCTAGTTCCTCATGTCTTGAGTGACTCCTTGAGTCCTTTAATGAATAAATCTTGTTTGCTAAATTCATGTCCCATGTTTTTGCTTACCTCAGCCGCTGTGACACCCCTCCAGATGCGACTCATGGTCGGATAGTTCCGTGGCGATCTAAGCGAGTCTTTGTGTCACCCCCTCGGCCGTAGTGACTTAGTGAATTTGGGTAGGCCTACCTTCTCGATCAGCAGAGTTCCTAGGTCCAGAAGGCTTCTTTGCCCCATGTTCAGGCGCCAGATGCCCCGACCAGCGGGGCGGTGAACAGGGGCTAGGAACCTAAATACCTGGAATGACAGGGACAAGAGACACAAAAGAATGGCAGCAAGACAGGTTTCTGATCAAGCTGCAAAATTTTATTGTGTTCACAGGCATTATAAGGCTTTGGGGAAGGGGGGGAAGTGCTGGAGGAGGAGGAGGGGGAGCAATCTTCAAAGTGGAATGTTCCTTGCAACATACAATGGCCGAAACCATGTTTGTTACCACAACTATGTGTTGTGTCACTTGATTTCTGATAAATGGTCTACCTGAGAGGAAATGGCCTGCCCAGGGGGGAAATGAAACTTGTCTCGAGGGCTTCCATTGTTTCAAAGCTTATCAAGCAGAGAAATGGTTCCTGGAAATTTGCCATCATCAACCAAACTACACAAATTACTGAAATGAGTCCCACAAGAAAAGAGGAAGCAAACAAATACACAGAAGTAGACTAAGACTCAGAACACAATAAAAAAAAGGAAATAATAAATAACAGGAATGTTAGTTATCAAATGTTAGTTAATCAAGATCAACTTTAAAAAGTATTAAGATATAATAGGTTATTTCATTTATGGTAACCGTAGTACAAAACAAGAAATAAATATTTACAGAAGGCACAAGAGAAGTAAATAAGGAACTCATTTAAAAAAAAATCCATCTTCTGCTCCCCATGGAGATTTTTGGCCCATACTTCCAGAAGGATAAAGAATAGCGAAACATCTGGGGTAAGGAAGTATGGAACTCTGGTAGTGGGAACTGTATGGAATTGTACTCCTCTTATCCCATAGTCTTGTCAATCATCATTATATCACTATTTTTAAAAAAAAGTCCACAAAAATGACAAATAGAAAAAAATGGGCAGAGAATTGGCAATTAAAACCAACTCAAAACAAAAATCAAAATGGGCTTAAGGAAAACTCATAGTACTAAATGGATTAAGTAATAGGATCCATAATATGTTTTCAGAAACACACATTCAAGGAAAAGACAAATGTAACCTTAATGTAAAAGGCTGGAGCAAGATAGTCCAAGCTAATAGCTCAGGAAAAAAAAAAGGCAGGGATAGCTATTCAGTTCTCAGATAAAATAGACTTTCAGGTAAAGAAGTAAGCAGAGACAGAGAGGGACACAAAAAAATTGTTAAATGATTAATCAAACAAGAAGACATAACCATTATAAACATAAGCCCCCAAACTCAGGTGTACCCAAACATATATATAACTTAAGGGAAACATTGACAGCAACCCAATAATAGTAGGATATCTTAACATACTAATCACAGCAATAAATAGGTTATCTGGACAAAAAAAAAATCAATAGGGATATAACATTTTTAAATGAAACCATAGATGAAATGGGCCTAACAGATATATACGGAACTTTCCATCCCCAAATAAGCCACTATACACTCTTCTCAAGTACACAGAGATCACTCACAAGGATGAACCATATACTGGGCCACAAAGAGCCTAAGCAAATATGCATATATTGAAATTATAAAGTGTATCTTATCAGAGAATGATGGCATAAAACTGGATATCAACCACAAAAGAAAAAAACAAACAAACAAACAAAAAACTACCTTCGAGACTGGAAACAAAACAATGTGCTTCTGAACAATACATGGGTCATTGAAGAGATAAAAAAAAAGAAATTAAGAATTACCTCAGTACCAATGAAAATAAAGAAACTAGTTATCAGACCCAATTGGATGCAACAAAAACAGTGGTAAAACTGAAGTTCATAGCAATACACTTCCACATTAATAAAAAGAGAGATCACTAGTAAATCAGCTAATAACCCAATTGAATCATCTAGAAATGGAGCAAATAATAGACCCAAATATTCAGCTGGAAAAAGGAAATACTTTAAATCAGAACATAAATCAATGAAATAGGAAACAAGTAATTAGAAAGTTGAATAAAACCAACAGCTGATTCTTTAGGAAAAAATAATTGAAATAGAGAAATAAAATAGAGAAACTTACTAAGAGAAAGCTGTGGTAAAAACACTAAAAAATGAGAGAGGAGGTACTACAACAGTTAAGGGAGAGATACAAAGGATCTTGCAAGACTATTTTTTAACATCAGTCTCTTATTTTCTTGCAATACAATTCAGGACTATAATAGACATCTATGTGGAGATAAATTTGACAACTAGAATAAATAGACACATTCTTGGAGTCATACTAACTACCAACCTTGACACAAAAGGAATTAGATAAACTTAACAGATCAAACACTAGTAAAGAAAAGGAAACTATTTTAAAAATCTTCCCCAAGAACAAAAGCAAAGGTGCAGATGGCTATACTAATGATTTCTATAAAATATCCAAAGAAGAACTAACAGCAGAGGAAAGGGGACTGAAGGAAGTAATCCAATTTGCAATTGACCTCAAAAAGTAACATACATAGGAATAAATCTAACAAAGGCAGTGAAGGATCTTTTCAATGAAAACTATAAGACACTGTTAAAAGAAATAGAGAATGACTCAAATAAATGGAAGAACAACCTCTACTCATGGATTGAATAAATAAATATCATTATAAATGCAATTCTGATAAAAGCAATGTATAGATTCAGTGCAACACCTACTAAGTACACCAATGACATATTTTAAGGAAATTGAACAACTTATTCAGAAATTCATATGGAACTATAAAAAATCAGGAATAGCAAAAACACTACTGAGGAAAAAGAAAAATGGAGGAATCACAAACCCTGACTTCAGCTTATACTACAAAGCATTAGTAGTTTAAACCATGTGTTTTTAGAACGAAAATGAACATATGGGCCAATGGAACAAGATAGAGAGACCAGAACTTAACCCACACACATAAAAGCACCTAATAGATGACAAAGAAGCCAAAACTTCCCAGTGGGGGAGAGAAGCTAAGAGAACTGGACATCCACATGTAGAAAATTGAAACTAGACTGGAAATTAACACCATACACCAAAATTATCTCAAAATTAATCAAAGATCTGGATACTAGACCTGAAAGTATAAAGGACATGGAAGAACATTTCTTGGCATTAATGCTAAAGATGTAATTGGAGGCTCCACCCCATTCCCCATGAGCCTGGGAAATGGAAACAAGATTGAATAAATGGAACTATATAAAATTAAAAGATTTCTTCTACTCATCAAGAAAAAATTCTATAATGATAAATAAGAAACCAAGAAACTAGAGAACATATTTCCACACCATACTTTAGACAAGAAAGTGATATCAAACATTTAAAAAGAACTAATACAGTTCAACAAAAAAGAAAAAAGAACAACCCAATAAAATGTGAGCAAATTATATGAATAGACAGTTCTATGAAGAAGAAATAACTTGACTCATGAACATATGCGGAAAGGCTTCAACTCACTCATCACCAAAGAAATGTAAATTAAAGCCAGATAGAGATATGCGGTGATGCAGTATACCAGTGACCATGAATGGAAGTCCCGGCACATTGTTGATGTCAGACTTGGTGACAGAGCATGCAGTGATCTGTGGATGGTGTGTGGTGAATGGTGTGTTGGACTGTGGATGGATCCAGTCTGTGCTGGTATACAAAGCCTTGTGGGTGGGCTGAATAGACTTAAAAGTACAGCCAGCCAGAAGTCATGCTCTCTTTGGCTGCTACTGTTTCTCCTGGTCAGAAGCATCTGTACCAGGTATCCTCCGTGGCTACTTCTCCTGAAAACTGAACACATGTTTACCAGCTAGCAGAGTCACATGTGTTCAGTTTTCAGGAGAAGTAGTTGTACAAAAACAGGAGAACCTAAGTATAGAATGGTTGTGGAGAGAGAGGAACTCTATAGCCATGAGCAAATTTTACCAGAGTTGAAAATTGTTTATCTGATGGGACTAAACTTTTGATAACTATACTCAGACTTTATGGACCTAGCGTACTCTTAACCCTTGATAATAAGTGCTTATTTTGTCTTTTACCTGTTTCACCCTAATAAACCTTGTATTATTTAAACCAGTTCCCAGATCCTCTCTGTTAATCCTTTTATGTGCAGCAGCCCCCAACCAACCCCTTTTTAAGTTAAATTACAATAGAGATACCTGTTAGAATGGCCTTCACCAACAAAACAGGAGAACCTAAGTATAGAATGGTTGTGGAGAGAGAGGAACTCTACTGGTGGAGATGCAAACCACTATGGATAATAGTATGGAGAACCTTAATCAAATACAAGTGGAAATACCTTATGATCGAGCAATTCCACTGCTAGGCATTTATCCAAAAGAGATAATAACACTAATTTGAAGGAATATATGTACCCTCACATTCATAGCTGTAGCATTCACAATAGCCAAAATACAGACGCAACTAAAATGCCCTCTAACATATGACTGGGTATGTTTTGTGACATATAATCAATAAAATACTACTCAGCAAGAAAAAAAGATGATATTGTGTCCTTTGGTATAAAATAGATAATAGATATAACTGGAGACAATTATGCTTAGTGAAGCAGAGGGATAAATGATAGTTTTACTCATAGGCAAAATTTAGATAATAGAACACAGGGACCTGGAAACAAACAAATCAAAGCCAACAATAACCAAAACTGAGGAAAATTATAGTGATTATTTAGGGTGGTTGAGAAGTAGGGGAAATCATAAACCTTTGGTGGTGATAAAGATGTAAAATTATAATATTGTTAATTTATAATTTCATAAGTCACTACTAATTTAACATATGGGGGAAATATCTTTAATAATTCAGGTTGTCTAACTGCTTAGTCCATAGCTTTGAATATAAATATTTTCTTTAGCCTAAGTATTTAATGTTTCAGATGTGTATAAAATCATCAATTTATGACACTAGGCTTAAATTTTTCAATGACCTATATATTTGTGTACATACTTTTGTTTTTACCTACAACTTAAGGCCTGATATATCAAAACAAGTTGGTCCTATCAGTATCTAGGAAAGGGTGGTTAGTAGATACCCCTGAAGGAAAAAAGCATAGTGAGTTCAGTAATATTATGGTACATCCTAACCATTGGATTTTCATAGAAAAACAAATTCCAAAGTAACTCAGTTATAAAAATAATTAACTAGTATTATTTCAAATACTTTCTAAGGCTACAAAGAACCTTTCCCATTCTCTTTAAGATCCTTATTTCTCCTAGTCCTGAAAATTCTAAGACTATACCCTTATTTACTGATATTACTTCTCTCTGACCCCTTACTGTCATACCGCCTCTGTCAAGCTCAACTAAATCAGTGCCACCAGTGCTGCCATACCACTTTATGCTGCTTCTGACTTGTTATTGTGGATTGTTGTTGTTGTGTGCCGCAGAGAAGAGAGAGAGGAGGTCCGGAGCAAAGAGGGAACACAAATCTTTATTTGTGCTGGCACCTCAGAGTTGGGTGCTAGAGAAGCAGGTTGGGCCACGTGGAGGTAGCGAAAATGCCCACCTCATGCAGTAACCTTTCCTGTGTCTGAACACCAAAATGAAGCGCTGGCAATAGAGTGAGGTGCGGAAGAAGGGCTTTTATAGGAGCAGCTTTCTCAAGAATGGGAAGGGGGAGGAGTAACCATAGCACTCCAGGATAGGATAAAAACTCTCGTGAGAATGGGATGGGGGAGGAGTGACCAAAGCACTCCAAATATCACGGGGAAATATACAATGCCCTGAGGCCACAACATGGTGAAACAGGCACTCCGAGAATGTCCCAACTCTCGCAGGAACTAGCAGTAGCCTGAGGGGACAACATGGCAGATGTGACTACATCTGCACAATTTCCAGCAGATTGTCACCAGAGACACCAAATCTGAGATGTCAACTTCCCAACTGCTCTAATCTGGTGAAATCTTAACACATGGGACTATCTTGTTCCATTCCAATGGCTTGTTATCTACAAAGTTAGTTACTAGACATAGGCCATGGTTTAGGACACTGGGTATAGGTGCACATGTATCTATAAACAAGGGGCAATTATATAATCAAAGTAAAAGTGCTTAATAGTCCTTTGTGATTAGTCTTATATCTAATAAGCCTGGAATCCTAATAGAAGTGCATAAAGAAGGCATCATAAATTCTCTGATTTGAATCATACCTAGTAAGCTTGGCAATGTAGCAGAAAGGCCCAAAGAAAGCAGACTCCATAAACTCCATAAGTTTGAACACAGAAACCAACACTCAACTCTTCAGTAACTGAGAAAAATTCTAAGCTCATCAGATAACGAAGGGGCAGCAAAAGCTGGATAAGAGCAAGAAACTAGCTCACTTAATAATGACCTTTTCAGTCAATATCAGACCACTTGTATCTAAGGCCCTAGTTATGGAATCCTTGGATTCCCATACAGACATGATGGGCCTATACCTCTAACAGACCCTTCTCTTCTCTATCACTGGTCACTTTCATCAGGAGCATCATCATAAGCCCTCTCTTGGGCCACTACAGGAACTACTCCTCTCTATAAAGCAGCAATAGTAGGGACTTCCTCATTCTCCAAAGGGAGGTTAGGTCATCCTACTCTGCCAAGTAAAAAACTCTGGCCCTAAAACAAGTGAAGCTTAGAATGTTCCCAGCCATTATCATGAAATGCAAACTCAGGCACAGCTATATATAAATAATGTCAAAGGACATAAATTATGGTGATACTGTGTATGATACAGAAAATCCTAACAAATTTTAAAAGTTAACACAATTGCCAAATAATGTGATTATAGCAATAACTATTGTCTTCTTAACCCTAAAACAGCAGGAACCTCCCACTTCCTCTATAGAGACTATATTTCCCCCAGTCCTGAAACCTCTAGGGTGGGGCTTACTCTCCTGCATGCTTCCCTCAATTCATACCAAATGATATTGCATCTGCTCATCCTAACCTAATAAACCCAAGGTGTACCACCTCAGCATGCTTCACTTCAGACTGTGTCCAGAGGTATCAACATCAGGCATAGAATGTCAACCCTTCACCCTCATTACTCAGGTGAGACCTTTCCTTTTATAGTATTCTCTAATTCCATTCCAGGTGGTTCACTTCCTAACAAAGTCCCAAAACCTAGATAAAGACCAGGTCCCATGAGATAGTGCATATGTTCACATGTATCCATGAATTAAGACAAAATATATATCTGAAAACAAAAGTACACAACAGTGAGTCAGTGTAAAGTTCTTAATGAAATAGTGTCTACTTAGATTTAGATACCCTTCTCACCTAATTACTTTTTTAATTTTTTTAAATTTTCTTTTATGATTACAGACAGAGAGAAATTGAGAGGGAAGGCGAGATAGGGAGAGAGACAGAGAGACACCTGCAGCCCTGCTTCACCACTCGTGAAGCTTTCCCCCTGCAGGTGGGGACCAGGGACTTGAACCTGGGTCCTTAAACACTGTAATGTGTGTGTTTAACCAGGTGCCTGGCCCCCCTCACCTAATTCCTATTACACTTCTCTCACTCACTCCAAAGCTAGCCTTATCAAAGCAAGTACTACAAAAGCTGAATAAGAGCAAGAGACTGGCACACTTTAACAATGACTCTTTAGTCACTATCAGGCTACCTCATCAACTGGGGTCCTAGTCAGAGAGCCCTGGCATTCCCACACAGACATGATAGGCCTAGAACTTGAATAAATCCCTTTCTCCATTGTTGCCAGTCATCTCTGTCAGGAACAACAAAATATACCCCTTTGTGGGCCCCTCATAGAACCTTGCCCTGAACTTGGATCAACAATGGTAGGAAATGTTCCATCCTCTGAAGGGAGGCTGGGCAACATACTATATGCTACACCTAAGGAAGATGGGTCCTGATATTGGGGCAGCTTCGACATTCCTATGTATGACCACAGAATGTGAGTTCAAATCTACAGGGATGCAGAGGTCACATAGGTGCCTAAGCTGAATATGGGACCCAGACCACATCAAATAGATGGGGTTTACAGTCAACAATATTTATACACCTTTCCCATATTTGGAAGATACTCTCTTCCCTTATCCAGCTTCCTGGTCATTTTTTCCAGCCATGACATCATGTCCCTAGACAGTAACTTCAATCCACCTGCATCAGATTTCAGGCTCATGGAAAAAGAAAGAAAGAAAGAAAGAAAAGAAAAAAAACTAGTATAGTCACAGGCCTTTTGGAATATAACTAAAATGTGCCTACTAGCTTTCTACAAAATGGAGACACACACACCCAGCTCTTCATCTGCACTACTGCAGCCTTTAAGTTCATGATTAGTCAACAAATTGTTTGGTTTTATATGGTAATTCTTTTCAGCCACCAGGTTCCAGAAGCTAGTATGATGCCAACTGGACATCCCTGGACAGACAACTCCAGCAATGTGCCTTGGAGCTATGAATCCCCAGAGCCCTGTTCCACTAGGGAAAGAAAGAGGCAGGCTGGGAGTATGGATTAACCTGTCAACACACATGTTCAGTGGGGAAGCAATTACAGAAGCCAGACCTTCCACCTTCTGCATCCCACAATGACCTTGGGTCCATACTCCCAGAATAGGAAAGCTATCAGGGGAGGGGATGGTATACGGAGGTCTGGTGGTGGGAACTGTGTGAAGTTGTACCCCTCTTATCCTATGGTTTTGTCAGTGTTTCCTTTTTATAAATAAATGAATAATAAATAAATAAATGTATCACAAAAAATTAAAAGGGAGGGACATGTGGATATAGTAGGAAGTGTATATGTAACTTGGAATGGAAGAGAAGTTGAGATCTTAAAAAAAGGTAGATATTTGTATAAATAATAGTTAACCTACATCTGCAACCTTGGAATAACTGTGGTAGCTTACAAAGAGTAATTGGGGTTCCAGAACTCTGGTGGTGGTAATAGTGCATAGTTGTAACCCCTGTTATCTTGTAATTTTGTAAATCATTATTAAGTCACCAATAAAATAAGAGGGAAAAAAGTAGTAATAAGTGTAGGTATGACTTAGCAAGGAAGATTAAGGAAGAACACAAAAAAAATATGGGCAAATATAGGCAGATAGTTATAGAAATAATAGTTAACCCATATCTGCAACCCTGTAGCTTCCAATAGAGGGAATAGAAATACAAAAGTCTAGTGGTGGGAACGGTGTGTAATTATACTTCTGTTATCTTATAATTTTTGTAAATCAGTATTATATGACTAATAAAATAAAAAAACAAGTATTAGCTAAGAATTTCTCTAAATTGAAAAAAAAGTAGCAATAATAAAATGTTTTTAATTCAGGAAGTTCAGACTTTCTGGGACACTATTCTTCACAAATTGTCTAAAAACTGAAATTCCTGGAGTTTGTTGGTATGAGAATGTGAGGGGTACAGAAGTGTTCAGAACCTCACCTGGTTGCATTTTCCCAATCTACATGCATGTGGCCAGTGTCCCTTTAAATCTGCTCATCTCTGCAGACTTAGTGAGTAGAAGATTTCCCCTTGAATTAGGTCATTGAATAACACTGAGGCATGTCCCCCTGGGTCCAAAAGAAGTCATTGATTTTTCCATTTGTCAGGATTTTTCTTATTATATATATGGGCATTTGCACACCAATCCTAAAATCTGTGTTACTTTTAATATAAAGTGCATCTCTTCCTGTTTTCATTTATAAATTTCTTAGTCATTTCCCAATTCCTCTTTTGTGTATTTCATCATTGCTGTTTGGATACAGTTTATTTATTTTACTTTATTCATTTTTAAGCCAGAACACTGCTTCATTCAGCTTACTCTGGTCCTGGGGACTGCTCTAGACGCAGTTTAAATAAATATTAATGCCCCAGCCTGCAGGGTCTATCAACGGAGACCTAGGGTAGGGGCGAGAGAATGAAGGAGACAAGAGACACAAAGAATGAGAGCAAGACAGGAGGTCTGATCAAGCTCTAAAAATTTTATTTTGCAGCCACAATATAAGCACAAACAATGAGGAAGTTCTGCTAAGGTAGTGGGGGAGGGAGGTGGGTGAGCGATTTTCCAAACAGCTAGATGGTAATCTCAGTTCCAATGAAAAAGAATATGTATAGTTACTTCATTGACACTTTAGCCAACTGAATATTGGGGGGGGTGCATTCCCCTTTTTTTTATTTATTGAGCTTTTAATGTTATAAAGGAAACAAAAACACATGGATTGGATGTCTATTGAAGCAAAACAGGAGAGCATAGGGCTCATAAGTTTTTTGAGCTTTTTCTTGTTTGAGCTGTAGCCCACATAAATTTGGAAAAAATACCAACTGAGAAAAAAATGTTTTTGTTTACTAAAGATGGGCAGGTGAATTACATCAATCTGCCAAAGAGCACTGGCTTTTATCAATGGGGATTAATCTTAAAAGTCTGAATAGCAAGATCTTAATTAAACAAAGCAGGAGCCAGTAAAGTGCTCTCACTATGGCAGGTCAAGCATTAAAATTTTAAGAGGCTTGTAAAGAAATGGGAAAAATTTTAGGATATGAGTGACTTTAGGAGTCATCATACACTCATAAATAAAAAAAGAAAAATGTTTAGTTTTAAATCTTACCATATGAGCAGTCAGTTCTTCATGTGCAGATGTACCTATAATTATTTACTTAGGGAGAGAACTTGTACCAAGTTAATTGATGATCTAATGGTTAGAATTGGCTTGAGTTCTTTTATATGATTTTAGAAGGCTCTTTATTAAAATATACCAGTATGTTATAGAAAGTCAATACCTAATGTGTTGACATGATAAAATGTTTACCATTTTTTAGCATTACTTTAAACTGATTAGACAGTTTAAGCACACTATTATAACTTAGTTTACTAAAATCTTTACTCATCACAAAGCTATCATGAGTAAGCATAGATATAAAACTCTTAATATATTTTGCTCCTTAGAACTTTAATATGGCAACTTAAAAGGCTAAAATAAAACCTCATAGCTTAAATGTTCAAAATAATAATTTTGTTAAATCAGGATTTGCCAAAACAAATCTATCAGACCAGAAGCACCATGTATTACCTTAATTTATCAAGAATAAACCTCTGACAGTGTCTTAAAATAAGCCAGATAATCTTTTACTTTTAAAAGAACTAATTAAGGTTTGACATATAGAATCTGTACTCTCAAAAGCCAATTATTTGATAATAATTTTTGTAGTCTTTCTAAATAGGGGAGTTATCTCAGTAGCAAGTTTATCAGAAAGAGTCATTGTAAAAGCAAAAGTAACTAACTCATGAGTAAGATAAAAAAAACTCTTACCAAGTTTCAAAATAAAAGTTTTAACCAGAGCATTTTTGTCTATAGCTATGAGAGCCTTCACATTTTTTAAAAAATGGCCTATTTGTTGAAAACCAGTAAATATTTTTTTAAAATGCTTAAGTATATAGTAGACATAAAACTTTGTTTGAGGGGGTTGGGCAGTAGTGTAGCAGGTTAAGCACATGTGGCACAAAGCACGAAGACCCGCATAAGGATCCTGGTTTGAGCCCCTGGCTCCCCACCTGCAGGGGAATCGCTTCACAGATGATGAAGCAGGTCTGCAAGTGTCTATCTTTCTCTCCCCATCTCTGTCTTCCCCTCTTTTCTCCATTTCTCTCTATCCTATCCAGCAATGATGACATCAATAACAACAATAATAACTACAATAAAACAACAAGGGTGGCAAAAGGGAATAAATAAATAAATATTAAGAAAAAAAATTTTTTTAAACTTTGTTTACTAAAATAAAATTGTCCTATCATGTTGGTATGCATGAGACCCCTTCTGTTTCATTTGGTTTAAATCCCCCCTGCTTAACACTATTCTATTTACATAACCACTGTTAACAAGTACCACCCTCCCTCCAGGGCATTGGTGGTTCAGTGATAGGATTCTCGCCTGCTCCACCCCCTCCTTGTCACACTCTGATTTTCACCAGTCACTTTTCTCTCCACCCTCTCTATGTCACATCCTGTTTCCACCCTACTTGGCAAGTATATATAAAGACAGCATTGTGAGTTTTACTGTACCTTGAGTTTAGCTTAGCTCAGCTTAGATTGGGCTGCGTCCTGAATGAATCAAGAGATACTGCCTACAGCTCAACCACGAGTCCCTGGTCATCTGAAGCCAGCCCGGTGAAAACAACATAGCCCGGAGAAAACAACATATGGTGCTATAACGTGGGACTGGACCTGCGCAACTCCCAGATAAGTGAAGACTTTGCCTACTTATGCACTATGGTCTTCTCTTCTACTTATGAAGAGGTTTGCCAAAGCCTCTACTGTTTCATTATGAGACAGTTTCTCTGTCTCTGGAACATTTTACTCTGGGCCACACTTCGGTTCCCTGACCGGGAACTTTGGTTTCTTATGACCAGGATCATAGAGCTTGGGAGATGCACGGAGATTTCTCCTTGGACTTTCTGGATTCCCTCTCTCATATTTCCTGAGGAAAAGGACTACATTTTGCTCCGGGCCACAGTTTGGTTCTTTATGACCGTGATTGTAGACCTTGGGATATGCATGGGGATTTCCCCTGGAACTTTCTGGACTTCTTCTCACATGTTTCCCATAGAGAAGGACTACTCTAATTTGTTCTCCAGTACCCTGGCAGTCCCCAAGAATGGAGACACGTGATTAGTTCTACTCTCCTGATTGGATTCTTTCTTCAATGGGAAGACACTTTTAAAAGTAGATGCCTGAAGCAATCCAGCAGGAACAGTCAGAAGCACCCTAAATGGAATTTTGAGGAGCTTTTTGGACTAGGACGCCCTCCGGGACTCTTAATACTACATGGTGAGATCTTGATAATCTGGTTCAAGTTGCGTTTCATAAGAGAATGATTTGAATGACTGAATTTTTGTTTGACATTGACTTAAAAAAAAAATGCTGGACGCAGCCATGATTTCTAGAGACATCCAGAAACAATCCAAAAAGTTGTTTTTTCCCTCCTTTGATTTTTCTTTTACGTCTTGACATGAATCTGAAACGTTTAATCCTGAAAACTGTATGAGTTATGGGTGGGACAGATAGTGCAATGATTATGTTAATTATTCTCATGCCTGAGGCTTTTAACCGTGGTTCTTCTGTTTACCTTTCCACATTTTATTAAGTTTAAACTGTTTAAACAACCTTAAAATCATACTAGAAAGGACTTCCAATTATAATGGAGTTATCAATTATAGTAAACTTCTAATCTGCTACAAGTTTTGTTTGACAAGTAAGTGTATTTCAGCTGTCAAAGTCTTCACATGAAAAAGCATCTACTCAAATGGAATTCCTGGAAATCCATTTGGATCCTGTTCTCTGACATCACCCACAAGATGGAATGACTACAACACACCCCCGGAAACCAATGAGGTGACCTGGCACGACCTGAAGAAACAGATTCACAGACTCCAAAGCTCACTCTCTACAGAAAAGCAGAATTCTGGTGGCCAACATTCCCCATCGAGACAGACGTGCAGCGTTTCATCCTCTGGCATTTTGTTCTGTGGTCAGCTGCTTTGGACTGACACCTCCATCGGACTTACTGGTACACGCTGCTGTGTTTCTCAAAGACTAACTTCAATCAATTGCCTTGAGACTTTATAGACCATGTCCCCTCGCCTGCAGGCTCTTCCCCGGAGGTAGAAAACTCCCCCTCCTTATTAGGTTATGCCCACAGAGGCATGAAGCGCCCCAAGAGGCAAGAGATGCCCACAGAGGCAGGAAACGCCTTTTGAGGCAAGAGATGCCCCCAGAGGCATGAAGCGTTCCCAGAGGCAAGAAATGCCCTTTCACCTGCTAGGCCTTGCCCTTTGAGGCAAGAAACATTCCCCTTGGCATCACACTGGTTATTGCTGCTCGCCTATTTTGTTTTCCATGTCTTATGCCAGTTCTTTTGAAAACGCCTGTATGATATAGGTTTCTGTTCACCCCACAATGGCCATTAGTTAAAAAGAAAGGGGGAATTGTTGGTATGCATGAGACCCCTTCTGTTTCATTTGCTTTAAATCCCCCCTGCTTAACACTATTCTATTTACATAACCACTGTTAACAAGTACCACCCTCCCTTCAGGGCATTGGTGGTTCAGTGATAGGATTCTCGCCTGCTCCACCCCCTCCTTGTCACACTCTGATTTTCACCAGTCACTTTTCTCTCCACCCTCTCTATGTCACATCCTGTTTCCACCCTACTTGGCAAGTATATATAAAGACAGCATTGTGAGTTTTACTTTACCTTGAGTTTAGCTTAGCTCGGCTTAGATTGGGCTGCGTCCTGAATGAATAAAGAGATACTGCCTACAGCTCAACCATGAGTCCCTGGTCATCTGTTACCTGCCCATGAAGCCAGCCCAGTGAAAACAACATAGCCCCGAGAAAACAACACTATCAAATATTATATATAATTCAATTATTTTTAGTTGTTGTTAAAGTATCAGGTGATATTACTCAGGAAGTTTAGACTTTCTGGGACACTATTCAAAAAAGTGTCTAAGAACTTCAATTCTCTACTTTTATGCTAGAGTTTGTTGGTATGAGAGTGTGAGGGGTGCACACTCTCCCTTTTGGGAACACAGACTGAAATCAAAATGAAATAGAGATTAACATGACCTAGCAAAATGACTATCCAAAAATACTTTTATGCCTGAGGTACTAAAACCCCCAGGCTTAATCCTCAGCACAATCATAACACAAAGCTGAGCAGTGCTCTAGCAAAAAAAGAAAAAGAAAGAAAGGGAGTTGGGCGGTAGCGCAGCAGGTTGAGCATACGTGTCACAAAGCACAAGGACTGGAATAAGGATCCTGGTTAGAGCCCAGGCTCCCCACTTGCAGGGGAGTTGCTTCACAAACAGTGAAGCTGGTCTGCAGGTATCTATCTTTCTCTCCCCCATCTGTCTTCCCTTTCTCTTTCCATTTCTCTCTGTCATATCTAACAACAACGACATCAATAAAAACAACAATAATAACTACAACGATAAAACAAGGGCAATAAAAAGGGAATAAATAAATATTTTTTAAAAGGAGAGAAGAGGTTAGTATGGCTCCTGTGCAAAGATGACACATAAACACATGAGTATTCCATTTAAAATATATTACTATGGAAATATGCATACTAGAAAATCAGGATATAGCAGAAATATGAAGTAATTTTATGCAATTTTCTCCTTTGTATTTGTTTGTTTTTTTCTTAGTTGTACATAGTGAACAAGATCTATTTCTCTGGAAACTGTAAAATTAAAGAAAGACTAGAAGGACTAAATACATTGCAAGATTTGAAAAGACTTGAGGGTTTACTTGCTAAGCCAGTTCCTAATTGCTTCCATTGTATAAACTGAAACACATACAGAAAAACAATCTTTTTTTCCGTAATCTACTTTCCCATTTATGCCTTTAGAATATAGTTTATTATTTTTATTAATGATTTAGTAATCACTAATGAGACTGTAAGAAAACAGGAGTATAATTCCATACAGTTCCCACCACCAGAGTTCCCTGTCCTGTCCCCCCATAGAAGTATGGACCAAAATTCCTTATAGTGTGCAGAAGGTGGAAGGTCTATCTTCTATAACTGCTTCTTCTCTGCACATGGACGTTGGCAGGTCAAATCATGCCCCCAGGCTGTTTCTATCTTTCCTTAGTATGGTAGGGCTCTGGAGAGGTAAAACTTTAGGACACACTGGTGAGGTTATCTGCAAAGGCAACTCAGGTTTGAATCATGATAGCATCTATAATTGGTGGATGAAAGGTGGTAAGATATAAATACTCAGATTAAAGGTACATAGCTTTAGAATTTCTTTTATAAAATATCTTATGTCTCACACAAGCAACCAAGTTCTCCGTGAATGATATTCACAATGTAGTTCTTGCATTTACTTGTGTTAGTTTAATTAATCCTTTTTTATTTATTGTTATTTTTTCCTTTTTATTCTTTATTGGGGGGAGTAATGGTTTGATTAACCCTTTTTATTCATTGTTATTTTTTCCTTTTTATTCTTTATTGGGGAGACTAATGGTTTACAATAGACAGTACAGTAGATTGTACATGGGTGACATTTCTCAGTTTTTCACATAGCAATCTAACCACATGCCCTCACCACCCCCAGCCCCAGGTCCTCCTCTGTGGTTATGGTCTAGGATATGAACACTCCCCTCCACCCAGAGTCATTTACTTTGGTGCAATATATTGACTCCAGTCAAGTTCTGCTTTGTGTTTTCTCTTTGTTCTTATTTTTCAACTTCTGTCTATGAGAGAAATCATTCTATGTCCATTCTTCTCTGTCTGGATTATTTTACTTAACAGGATTCCTTCAAGCTCCATCTAAGATGAGGTGAAGAAGATGAATTCACCATTTTTAGTAGCTGAGTATACATATCACATTGTGTATATTTACTACAACTAGCTCAGCCACTCATCTGTTGTTGTACACCTAGGTTGCTTCCAGGTGTTGACTATTACAAATTATTCTGCTATGAACATAGATATACACAGTTCCTTTTGGATGGGTGTGTTTGATTCCTTAGGATATATCCCCAGGAGAGAAAATGTTGGTTCATAGGGTAGGTCCCTTTCTAGCCTTGTGAGAGTTCTCCAGACTGCTCTCCACAGGGGTTGGACCAATTTGCATTCTCCAGACTGCTCTCCATAGGGGTTGGACCAATTTACATTCCCATCAGCAGTGCAGGAGTGTTCCTTTGTTCCCACAACTGCTCCAGAATGTGTTGTTGCTGCCTTTTCTGATGTATGACATTCTCACAAGAATGAAGTGGTATCTCATTGTTGTGTTTATTTGCATTTCTCTGACAATCAGTGACTTGAAGCATTTTTTTTTCATGTTTGTTGGCCTTCTGGAACTCTTTTTTTGGTGAATATTATGTTCATATCATCTCCCCATTTTTATTTAATCCTTAAAATACCTTCATGACATAAGTATGTTTTTCAGTCTATGGGTGAAAAATATAAATTCAAGCCAGATGAGAATTACATAAATTTTACTCTACGCTATGGAAATCAAATTTTTATGTAGGTCCATTTCTATACAAATGTTTATAGTGTAGACTTAGTAAATTTATTTAACAATTAAGTTAGTTAGAACTAGGGCAGTTATGTAGCAGATTTCTAGTGTATATCAGATCAGCCTCTGTTAGCTTCTCAATTCATAATTAAATGCCATATTTACCCATAACTACTATTTGAAGGTTATTTTCCCAAGTAAATTGAATTTTTTTCTGTAGTGAAATATGTTATAACCACTACCGTCATGTGGCTTCCTTTTTCTCTTATTATTCTACATAATGTTTTCTCAAAACTTTTTTTGCATTTTTATTAGTGATTTAGTAGTGTTTTACAAAACATAAGACAACAGGTATAATTTCACATGCACATGGTCTATGTATGTCACCACACTCTTCACCAAAGTTTTGTGCCCAATAAATTAGTGCCACTATTAATCACCAAATTCCCTCTTCCAAAGTTCAGGAGAAGGTCTGGTTCCTGTATTTATTTATTTATTTTGCAAATTCATTTGTTTTATCCATCTGTGTTCCGCAATAAGCAAACCCATAAAAGTTCTACTTCTCCTCTTTATTATTTCACTTAGCATAATAACCTCTGTTTTATTGATTTTGTTCCAAATGACACACTCTTACCATTTTATATTTCAGACTATCATTCTACTATAACTTCTTCATCCAGAAATATGTCATTTAAACTACTCCTATGTTTTGGCTATTGTAAATAGTGCAACTATGATCACAGGGGTGCATATATACTTTTGAATTAGTACTCTTATGCTCTTGGATATATATACCTTAATGTGGTATTTCTGGATCATAAGGTATTTCCATTTTGATTTTTAAGATTAACACTACAGTCTATAATACATTTTGAGTTGTGTTATCTGGTATAAGTAACTGTTTAGTTTCATTCTTCAACATGTGTTTGCCCAGTTTTTCTCATTTGTTACTGAATATAGAAAGACAGAAATTGGGCATGGAGGTAGAAAATAAGAAAGACAGAGAGTCACCTATAGCTCTACTTCAACCACTCCTGAAGCTGTCTCCCTTCCATTGGGGACCAGGGGCTTGAACCTGGGTCCTTGTGCACTGTAATGTGTCATTTAAACAGGTGCACTATCACCTGGCCTCTAGTTTTCCCAGCTCAATTTATTGAAGATTCCTCATTGAATGGCTTTAGCACTTCTCTTGTATGTTAGGTTTTGTATGTGAACAAATTTACTTCTGGACTCTTTATTATATTCTATTGGCCTATGTGTTTTTGTTCCAATACCTTACTGTTTTAATTTTCTTTTGTAGTATATTTGGAAGTCAGGTACTGTGATGTCACCATTTTTTTTTCTTTTCTCTTAGAAGTGCTTTAGCTATTCAGAGTCTTTTGTAGTTTCACACAAATTTCAGAATCATTTGTTCTATTTTCTTGAGAACATAATGGGAACTTTGATAGCATCATCACTGAATCTATAAATTCAAAAATCTATAAACTAAGTAGAATTACTATCTTAATATTTATCATTTCAACTAATGAAGATTGAATAGTCTTTTTACTCTTTGAGTCTCACTATATTCCTTTTAACAGTATATTTAATTATATTTAGTACCATATTCTATAATTTTAATTCCTATACATTCCACTGTAGAAGTCTTTTAACTCTTTTGTTAGATTTCTTCCAATGTATTTTGTCAGTTCTAGTTCAGTTATGAATGAGGACTGCTTCCTTCATTCTCTTTTTTCTAACTCATCATTTGTGTACATACATGTCATAGATTTATTTATATTTTATTATATATCAGGCAGGCTTATTACAGGACTCAGTGACAACAGAATGACTTCACTATCTCTCTTGACCATTTATTTTTCTTTCTCTGTATATTCTTAATAGCAACAAAGGGAAATAAGATGGTAGGGAGAAAGTGAGACACCTGCAAGTCTACTCCACCTCAAATGAAGCTTCTTCCCTGAATGTGATGACTTGGGGCTTAGTGATCTTTGTGCATGGTAACATGTGCACTCCTCCTGGTAAAACATCATATGGCCCTCCCTGAAATGACTTTGTATACTACCACTTTATAGAAATTATAGGCTCTTCCCTTTTTACAATTTAAGTGAGGCGGCAATTGAGGGTAAAAGCTAGGAATCTTATCAAGAGATAAGCAGGCATTAACCAGAGGGGAGAAGTATTGACCTGATTTCTCCCGCGGGGTAAATATAGAACTGATCTTCCCGCATCTTATACAGCTCTTGGTGTCTTTTTCGGGAGGGAAGGAAGAGCCACTATTTCTAAGGTGAGGAAAACTCATGGCGAAGAGTTTTGATGACTGACACCAACCTCCATGCAAATCAGGTTTGCTTCACGGGGGACTCAGAGGCAGACTATAGGGTCCCCCCCTGCAGTGCTTAGCCCTGCACCCCTTACCGGTGCCCACGCCATGCCAAGGCTGGCATGCATAAATCTGAGTTTTATGCAGCTGCTAAAAGAGGTGTGTCACCCTCAGATTCAGCCAAGCCTCTGTCAGCCAAATCAAGTCTGTGGTAATATATCTGTAAGGGTTTCGATGCCAAGGAGTCAATTTGTTGTTTTATAAGGCCAATAATCTTATTAAAAATAAAGGGTCCCAAGGTAATCATTAACAAAAGACTAATCAGGGGCCCCATAAGGGGCATCAAAGTGTCCTAGTCTGCCACCAGCAGGTCTAAGGGAAGCAGTCAGTGGATGTGATGTCCAGGGGAAGAAACACAGCACGTCTGGTCTTCTGGTGGGTCAGTGCCAGCTGATGAAATTCTTTTTCTTCATAGAGGGTCAGGTGTGGAACAAGCAAAACTAGGAGGCAAGGACTAGGTAGAAAAGAATTGACATGAAAATATAGGGTGGTGTTGTACCAAAACACAAACGGAGGAGGTGCATACACATTAGGTGAGGTTCTTTGAACATGAGGAATATTTTGAGAAAAGTGAGCAGTCAATAAACATGTAAGGATGAAGTCAGCAGTGGTAGGCCAGCAGAAAGAGAAGACTTGGATAGGCTGGTGAGGTTAGCTGGACTATATACTGCCATGGCGTCCTTTGTGGTAAGGACTTGCCAACAGGGACTCTGTGGATTTTGCAAGAGCAATAATGTCATCCACCATAATAAAAGGAAAACAAACATGGACATCCAGTTTTGAAAAAAGAAAAAGAATATGTCTCTATGGCTGGGAGAGTAGGTGGCTTTGTCAATGAGATATAATAAATGGACAATTCAAATTTTTGTAAATATTAAAAAGGCTTAGTATAATTACTTCATTGACTCTTTAGCCAACTGAATATTGGGGGGTGCATTCCCCTTCTTTCTTTCTTTATTTTTTGAGCTTTTAATGTTCTAAAGGAAACAAAAATACATGGATTGGATGTCTATTGAAGCAAAACAGAGCATATGACTACTAAGGTTTTTGAGCTTTTTCTTGTTTGAGCTGTAGCCCACATAAATTTAGAAAAGGTATCAACTGAGAAAAAAAATGTTTTTGTTTACTAAACATGGGCAGGTGAATTACATCAATCTGCCAGAGAGCATTGGCTTTTATCAATGGAGATTAATCTTAAAAGTCTGAATAGCAGGATCTTAATTAAACAATGCAGGAGCCAATAAAGTGCTCTCACTATGGCAGGTCAAGCATTAAAATTTTAAGAGGCTTGTAAAAAAATGAGAAAAATTTTAGGATATGAGTGACTTTAGGAGTCATCACACACCCATAAATAAATAATTTAAAATGTTTAGTTTTAAATCTTACCATATGAGCAGTCAGTTCTTCATGTGCAGATGTACCTATAATTATTTACTTAGGGAGAGAACTTGTACCAAGTTAATTGATGATCTAATGGTTAGAATTGGCTTCAGTTCTTTCATATGATTTTAGAAGGCTCTTTATTAAAATATACCAATATGTTATAGAAAGTCAATACCTAATGTGTTGACATGATAAAATGTTTACCATTTTTTAGCATTATTTTAAACTGATTAGACAGTTTAAGCACACTATTATAACTTAGTTTACTAAGATCTTTACTCATCACAAGGCTATCATGAGTAAGCATAGATATAAAACTCTTAATAGATTTTGCTCTTTAGAACTCTAATATGGCAACTTAAAAGGCTAAAATAAGACCTCATAGCTTAATTGTTCAAAGTACTAATTTTGTTAAATCAGGATTTGCCAAAACAAATCTATCAGACCAGAAGCACCATGTATTATCTTAATTTATCAAGAATAAACCTCTGACAGTGTCTTAAAACAAGCCAGATAAATTTATTTTTTTACTCTCTAAAAGAACTAATTAAAGTTTGACATGTAGAATATGTACCCTCAAAAGCCAATTATTTGATAATTTTTGTAGTTTTTCTAAATAGGGGAGTTATCTCAATAACAACTTTATTAGAAGGAGTAAGTCACTGTAAAAGCAAAAGTAACTAACTCATGAGTAAGATTTAAAAATCTCTTAACAAGTTTTGAAATAAAAGTTTTAACCGGAACATTTTTGTCTATATCAGACATAAAACTCTCTTAAATTTTTACCTAGTCTCTCATGTTTTAATATCTAGAGTTCTTTTTCAGGGAAACCAGGGGCATACTTCTTTAATAAAATGTAAAAAGGTTAGCTAAAACATCTATACAGCTCTACATTAGGCCGCCCCATATTTATTTGATAAGTTTTATTTGGAAAAAAAAAATTTTTTTTTTACATACCTTATTTAAATTAAACCTCATTTATCAGAGCAAAAGCCTCTGGCGTTAGATAATTAACATAACCATTGTGTTATCTTTTACTAACCCAAGCCAGTTTTGCCTGTTTAGTTGAGAAAGTATTTTAAAAACTTTTTTTTTTTTAATTCACTTAAACAATTTTAAGTAAAATGTTAAACTTTGTTTGTTAGGATCTTTGCTTATCACAAAGCTATCACACCCTTAGGGCAGCTATAAATAAGGGTGGGTACATAACTTAATTGATCTTTCACTTTGATTTGGATAGGTAACTTAAAAAGCTAAGATAAACCTCATGGCTGAAATGTTCAAAATAAATTTTTACTGTTAAGATTTCTTTTAGATGACCATTTTACACTAAATAATTTTGTTGAATCACATCTGCCAATTGAAACATTTTTATCAGGCCAGGAAAACCACATTTAACCCTTTTTTCCTGGCAAGGCCATTGCTCTACACTGACTGGGTCACTAGAAAGTCATTTCAAGCATGGAATTAACAAATTAAAAAACAGTGGCAGTTGGTATTGGGGTGCTGTTAAGGTTTACAATTCTCACAAGAGGGAGAGAGACTGCAGGGGCATTTTACCATGCCTAGAGATCTCAGAAAATCTTTTAACTAATGAATTGATGCTGTTATTAGCTATCAGAAGGACGAAACTGTCCTATATTTTACTCTGGTAAAGGTGTGCCAACTCTATGAGTCGGGATCTTTAAAACCACATTTAGCTTAAATGAATCTTATTTAAAACTTAAAACAACCTTTAGTTACTTAGGGGTTAACACACATTAATGGAAACAAGGTTAGCACAGACTTAAAACATAAATTTTTGGTGAAAAGAAAAATTTTCCTTTTGAAAAACCACTTTGGATTTTGGATTCTTAACTCCACCCTCTACACCCCCCACCAGGAGGGGCCTTTGTGGCTTAGGGGAATGATTGACTGAATTTGCCAATCTGTGGAGCAGTAGCTCTGTGCCATGATTGGCTGCACGGACAGAACAGGTGGGCTTAGTTTACCGTGCGGAGAAAAATCTTTGAAATTCTTTTTTCTGGGCTAAGGTACATTTTTAGAGTTTTAAAGAAACAAATCATTAAATTTCTATCAAAAGTGTGTACTGGTTCTCTGATTAATAGTTTTTAAGTTAGAGCTCTGATGGTAGCCAGAGGGAAAACCTGGATTTTTTTTTTTTTTTTTTTTTTTTTGCTGGCTAGTTTTAAGATAATGCCAAATCAAGAGCCCACAGTTCTTTAACTAATTGTAAATGGTCTCGTTTTTCTTCTACTAATTTTCTAATGGAAGCTGTTTTTTTGTGCTAGTTGAGTTTTAGCCTTGGTGGTGTCAGCCAAGTTGAGGACCGGAGCACAAAACGGAGGGGTGGTGGCATAGGGAGGCGGTCTGGACAAAGAAGAGCAAAGGGGTGGCCAGTCAGGACTATGATATTTGGCCATCTCTTCATCAAGGGATAAGGCCTCTTCAAGAGAAAGACTATCATCAGGCCCATCTTTGGTGGGGGGTCTTAAGGTTGTCAAAGAGGGGTAAATCTTAACAGGAGGAGACTTAGCAGGAGCCTCAGGGATGGAGTCTCCTGAATCAGGCATGGGAATAGAGACAGACTCACAAACAGAAGGTTATCTCTTAAACAGTTTCCTACTCTGGCCCATCTTTTTTCATCAGTAGTCCCTTCTAAGGGAAACTATGGACAAACATCATTCACAAAATCGAAAAACTTTTTGAGATCCTTTTTCTTAACCCTTGTTCCTCGTGTCTTGAGGGACTCTTTGAGGCCCCTAAGAAATAAATCATGCTTGCTCAATGCCTGTCCCATAATTGCGTCGCTCTTTCTTACCTTAAAACGGATCAATCTCACAGACGGGTAAATCTGCGGTGATCACCACGCTGATCTTCACTCACTCTGGGCTAAAGCGGCGATCCTATGCGAACCTTCACTCACTCCTTCTCTGAAGTGGTGGTCCTATGCTCCTTGGTCGACCATCGGGGAGCGACGTTCTCTCGGACCCCAGACCCAAAAAGGTCCCACGTCGGGCGTCAGGTGCCCCGGCCTGCGGGGTTATCGATGGAAACCTAGGGTAGGGGGTGAGAGAATGGAGGGGACAAGAGACACGAAGAATGAGAGCAAGACAGGTTTCTGATCAAGCTCTGAAAATTTTATTTTACAGCCGCATTTTAAGCACACACCATGAGGAAGTTCTGCTAAGGTAGTGGGGGGAGGGAGGTGGGTGAGCAACTTTCCAAACAGTTAGATGGTAATCGCAGTTACAATGATCAGAATGTCCGTTCACCGGTTATGTGAGAGACTTAGCTAAGGTTTTGGCTCCCGGCAATAGGCAGCTTATAGCAGATTATTAGTGGAGTCTTAAGAGTTTTCTGGGTATATTATTATAACATCTACACATAATGGCAGTTCAATTTCTACCTTTACAATATCAATTAGTTTAATAACCTTTTCTTGCCTGGTTGACTTGGAATGGACTTTTAGAATTATCTTGAACATAGGTCTTGGACTATCATGTCTGATCTGGAATGGACTTTTAAAACTATCTTGAACCGAGGTCTAGGCCTATCATATCTGTATGGCAGTCCCAGGATTCGCTGACCAGGGCACCAGATAATGGGGTTGCCTGGTGGTGGTGAAATGAGCCATCTTTAAAGTGTGCCTGGGGCCAGGAGGTGGCACACCTGGTTAAACACATACATTACAGTGCACAAGGTCCCAGGTTCAAGCCCCTGCTCCCCACCTGGGGGTAAGCTTCACAAGTGGTGAAGCAAGGCTACAGGTGTATTTCTGTCTCTTCCCCCTCTATATTTCTCTCTCCTCTCTATTTCTCTGTATCAAATAAATAAAAATATATATTTTTAAAAGTGTGCCTGTCTCTTACCTTATCCAGCTTTTGTAGTTCTTACTTTATCTTACAAGGTTAGCCTTAGAGTGACTGAGGGAAATGAAATAGGAGGGTAACTAGGTCTAAGTAGAAAATATTTGATAAAGTACTCTATGACAACGTTTTTGGCTTCCTGGCTACACTGAGTCACTGTAGACTCAGCACAGGAACCTATGTAACTTCTGCAACCCTGTTGGTCTGACAACACATTCATGATCATAGCTTAGAGCATTCTAGGCTGCACTCATTTCAAGACTCATCTTCCTCAAATGGCAGAGTACAGTAGTTTTATTTCTTCTGTATTTTTGGAAATACAAAAATATTTTGGCTAGTCCAGAAATAATAAAGAAGCAAGCTCAAAATGTGTGAGGGAAAATAAGTGAGAACAAAGAAGGCATCCATCAGGATATTTGGCATTTTGAAATATGCATTTGACTAAGGTATCCCAGGAACTGCAGACTGCAGTGCCCTTTAACACTAGGCACTGTTTGCACAACCACTAGAAACTCCTAGAGCATCCTTCTGTTTCCCAGACACTTTTTGGTGCTAATATCTCTTATATCAATCTTCAATGGAAATATCTAATTGAGTGATTATTGACAATATGGCCTTACACAATTCCTGAGGAATATGAGAAATCAGTGCAGGTGTTTTTATTCTCTATCATGGAGGGTGAGCTTTTCCCAACAAAATTCATTAAGCATATATGTAGAAATTCGAAACTTGGTAGGGAGGGCAGGCCTCAACATGGAGCAAAGTGCAATGACCACACCCAGGATCCCAGTTCAAGTCCCGGCTCCCCACCTGCAGAGGAGTCGCTTCACAAGTGATGAATCAGGTCTTCAGATGTCAACCTTTATCTCTCCCTCTCTGTCTTCCCTTTCTCTCTCCATTTGTCTCTGTCCTATCCACCAACAATGACAACAATAACAACAACAATAATAACAGTAATGATAAACAACAAGGGCAATAAAAAGGGGAAAAATAGGTCTCCAGGAGCAGTAGATTCATAGTGTAGGCACTGATCCCCAGTGATAACTCTGTAGGCAAAAGAAAGAAAGAAAGAAAAATTTGAAACTTAAAAAGGGCTTTGGGCTGCAGCAGGAAAGGATTCAGAGTGGGGAGCTGATAATGGGTTTAAACAATAGAGGCTTTATTTGGGCTGATATCTTGGTACAGCAAAACAATCGGCTCCATTTAAGGTTAAGCAAAAGAGAGGTTTATTCAGTAAAATCACTGAGAATTTAAGGGGAGAAGTCTAGTTAAGAAAGTAGGCAAAAGTCCAAAGTCTGCAACCAACTTACTCAAGATCAACATGTGAAAAGACCAGGATCAATCTGGAGCCATGGCAAATGGAGAGTCTATGGTGGAGGTCATAGGATCAAGAGAGCGAGCTGCTCCCAGTCTGTGCTTTTATACATTCCCTTGTGTGTCCCCACCTCAGGCTGACATCATTCATATACTAATTTTCCCAAACTCCTGTTGGGGTCACAAACATATACATCCCCAAACATATAAAGAAGATTCAAATGATTGATAACCTTGATAATGACAAATTAATGACCAAACTGTAGTATTTTATATTGAACTAACTCTCCTTGAGACGAGACACAATTTAACATATATCTGTTAGTCAACTGTAGAATTACTTTTATTCCACAGCATTCTGATCTTAGCTTGGCACATAAGTTTCCTTCATCATCCATGAAATTTCCTTTTCAGTGTGATCTTCAAATATTTCTGTCAAATGAGCCTTGAGCTTGATCAAGGGCTGACAAAATGACTTGTAACTTACAAAATATTTGGCTTTATTTTTCCAGTTTTTTTATTACTTTATTGGGAGATTAATGGTTTATAGTCCAGAGTAAAACACAATAGTTATTACATGCATAACATTTACCAATTTTCTATATAACAATTCAACCCCCACTAGGTCCTCCTCTGCCGTTCCAGGACCTGAAAACTGCCCCCTAACTAAGAGTCTTTTGAATAGCATTTTTAACGTTTTTTTTAATTGATTCTTTCTTACTATGTTAGGTATTTTTCCAGTTTTTAAGAAGCCTTTTTATCTATTAGAATTTCAAATATTTAATTTAGAAACAATGCTTCTGATTCTCAGTAATCCTTTCCTCTGTAGCATTTTTGAGCAGTGGCTCCGAAGGCATCGTCCTCCCCAAGAAGTCTACCCAGCAGCCAATGCACCTATTGGGCATAACCGGGAGTCCTACATGGTACCTTTCATTCCACTATACAGAAATGGTGATTTCTTCATCTCATCCAGAGATTTAGGCTATGACTATAGCTATCTACAAGAGCCAGGTAAATTTTTTATTTATTTTTATTTTTATATAAGACATTGTATCTCTATAACCAATTTATTTTGAAAAAGAGCATAAAACATTTTAAATATTTTTTTTACAATTCTAACCACAGCTAATTTAAATTGGAAAAGGACATCATAACTTTTAACTTATTGGTGATCTATTATTATATTCACCCAGTTTCAAGGCTCTTTCACCTGCAGGGGGGTCGCTTCACAAGTGGTGAAGCAGGTCTGCTGGTATCTGTCTTTCTCTCCCCCTCTCTGTCTCCCCTCCTCTCTCTATTTCTCTCTGTCTTTTCCAACAATGACAATAATAACTACAAAAAAAGGCAACAAAAACGAAAAACAAAACAAAAATAATAAATAGAATTAAAATAAGAAAAATTCCTTTGAAACATGATTCTATCAACTGATTACTATGTAACCATGGGAAATTTTATTTTGGTCTCTGAATTTTTGAGACTTTAATGTACCAGTTTCTGTCCCTGACACCATCATAAGATAGAGTTGAACAATGCCCTTTTAAGAAGAAGAAAGATAAAAAAAAATTTAAGGAGAAGGGGAGAAAGGAAGGAAAAAAAAGAAGGAAGGAAGAAAGAGAGAGATGCACAAAGAGAGAAAGGGGGCAAAAAGAAGTTAGTATATTGGCATACTGATTCTAAGCCCAATTAACAATAATAGTAATCAGATACAATTATGATAATGGTTATACAAAAGACTTTTATACTTGAGGCTATGAGGTCCCAAATTTAATCTAGAATCACTGTAAACCAAAGCTAAGCAATGCTCTGCTCTCTCTCTGGCTCATCAAAATAAATAAATAAATAAATAAATAAATAAATAAGTGCTTACACATGGATCCACAGCTACTGGTGGCATTTTTTCCCCTTTTCTTTCCATTTTGTATTGGGTAGGACAGAAAGAAATTGAGAAAGGAGGACTGATAGAGATGCAGACCTGCATCACCAATCTTCATAACTACTTTTTGAAGTAGATGCCATTATTTCTCTTTCCTTTTAATAGATGGAAAAACAGAGGCTTAGACAATTCAGATATCTTGCCTTAGATCTTCTACCTATGTTATGATAAAAATCACAATTAAGGAACAATAGTAGAACCATAATTTAGATATATGTATTTTTATCTTTTAAGGAGACTACTGTTTGAAAATATCTGGTTTTAATTGAACTACTATTATTTAACTGGAAATTATAGCTAATAGAGGGATGATAAAATGCTTGGCAAAGGAGACATTTTCTTTGTAAAAATTATAGAGAAATTATAGAGAATGTGCAAAGTGGCAATGTGGTCAGGGATTCTGCTTTTTTTTTTTTTTGAGTCAAAAGAATAATGGATTCCATTTCCTTCTCTTTTTAAAAAAGTTCTTTTCTTAAATATATTGCATGTGTTTTAGTTTAATAAAAGAGGGAAAGAGAGATGGGAGAGAGGAATATATAAAGAGATACCAAGAGAAAAATAGAGACTTCTCAACTATATATTATGGAGATATGGGGGGTTGAACTTGGAACTTTGGAGCCTCAAGCATGAAAGTCTTTTTGCATAACCACTATAGTAGCTCCTTCACCCCTCCATTTCCTTCTATTGAAAAATAACAGGTCATAAAAAATCAGGATAAAAATCATGGATCCAGAAGTGTCCATGCTCCCAGAGGGATAAAGAATAAGAAAGTTTCCAATAAAGGGGATGAGGTGTGGAACTCTGGTAGTGGGAATTGTGTGGAATTATACCCCTCTTGTCCTACAATCTTGTCAACATTAAATCAGTTAAAAATCAGGATATTAATTTTTCAAATTTGTAATTATTTTATTTACTGATACATGTTTTTGGGGATATATAATGGTTTACCAGACAGTTGTTGACACATGAGTAGTTTCTATCTCCTCATCCTTGGTATCTGTACACTACTCCCAACCCAAATTGGGTCATTTTCCACTATCATGCACCAGGACCCCACCCACCTTCTCCTTGCTCTCCTTTCCCAGAGTCCTTTGCTTTGGTGAAGTATACCGCATGCAGTCCAAGTTTTGCTCTGTTTCCTCTTTGTCTTTATTTATCAAGTTCCACCTATGAAGAAATATATTTAGTAGTTCTACTTCTCTTTTTGATTTATCTCATTTATCATTATTCCTTCAAGTTTTATCCAAAGATGGAACAAAGGAGATAACTTCATTATTTTTTAAAGTTGAGTTGTATTTCATTATGTATAGACCAAAACTTTTTTTATATTTATTTTATTTATTCCCTTTTGTTGCCCTTGTTGTTTTATTGTTGTTGTTGTTGTTGGATAGGACAGAGAGAAATGGAGAGAGGAAGGGAAGACAAAGAGGAGGAGAGAAAGATAGACACCTGCAGACCTGCTTCACCGCCTATGAAGCGACTCCCCTGCAGGTGGGGAGCCGGGGTTGGAACCGGGATCCTTATGCCGGTCCTTGTGCTTTGCGCCACCTGCGCTTAACCCGCTGCACTACAGCCCGACTCTCTAGACCAAAATTTTTATGGACACTCATCTGTCATCTGTACATCCAGATGGCTTCCAAATTTAAGCTGTTGTGAATTGTATTGCTATGAAAATAGGTGTACAAAATTCTCTCTGTGTAGGTGTTTTTGTTTCTTTTGGATAAGTAAGTCCCCAAGACAGAAATAGATGGGTAATAATGTAGATTTATTTCAAGGGTTTTGAGAACTCTCCAGACTGTTTTCCACAAGGTCTAGACCAATTTGCATTACCACCAGCAATGTATCATAGTTCCTTTCCTCCGATAGCCTCTCCAACAGTTGATGTTTCTGTCTTTTCTAATGTACACTATTCTCACAGGTGTTAGGTATTATCTCACTGCTGTCTTTATTTACATTCTGATAATTAGTGGCTTTTATAACATCTCATAAGACTGTTGATCCTTTGTATATCTTATTTTTTTTTTTGCCTCCAGGCCAGCACTATGATGCAGGCCTCTCTGGGTTCCCCACCCCTCTGGCCACTGGTGACGAGGGTCAGAGCAGCTCCCTAGGGAGTCCCGGGTAACTGTGCATGTCAGGGGCATGTGTGCAGAGAGAATCTCAGACACATTCAACTCCAGGAATGATCTCAGAAAGGTGGGCAACTAGTTTACTGAGAGAGAGAAAGCAGACAATTATACCCATTACCCAGGTAGAACAAGGTAATCATTAACCCAAGCACAGAGAAACAAAATGCATAGCAACATTTTGACCTACAAACTATTGATCACAAGTGAAGAATTAACATATAAGGTTTGATCAATGTATAGTTCACAATGTATAGTTCCCCAGAAGTAAATTACAGGCAACTCAGGGAGAGGGGAGGGAGGAGGGTAGTTGAACAAAAGAATATATGTGGTATCCTTTAGGTTAGGCCAAACACAATGTACAGTAAATGATGGCCTTTGTTTTAAGGGGAGAGGAGAAGCATGTGTCCCCATTCCAGAGAAGCCATCCATCCTTAGTTCAGGAGGTCAGAAAAACTTGCCCTTGTTTCAACCGAAGGGAGAGTTGGGGGTCAACCCGCTTGGACCTCATGGAAAGAATGGCCTGGACTTTCTGGGACAGTGGGCCCCATCTTCCAACACTATGAATCCGCTGTTTCTAGGGGCTATTTTTCCCATTTTGTTGTCCTTGTTGTGGTTGTTATTGTTATTGTTGTTATAATTGTTGTTGTTGTTGGATAGGACAGAAAGAAATTGAGAGAGGAGTGGAAGATAGAGAGGAGGAGAGAAAGATAGACACCTGCAGACCTGCTTCACTGCTTGTGAAGTGACCCCCCTGCAATATGGAGCTGAGGCTCGAACCAGGATCCTTATGCTGGTCCTTGTGCTGGGTGTTATCTCACTTGACCTGCTGCGATACCACTCATCCCCCTGAATCTCTTCTTCAGTTAAGATTCTGTTGATTTCCTTGTCCCATTTTTGTTGGTGTGTTCTCTTGTTGCTGAGTTCAGTGAGTACTTTATGTATCTTGGTTATTAAACTCTTATCTGATATATGGCATATAAAGATATTCTCCCATTTCAATAGGTATCTTTCTGTTTTGGTGGTGGTTATCTATTCTGTACAAACATTTTCAGTATGGATTATTTTTGGTTTTTTTTTCTTAGCTGTTAGATTTGAGCCTTTGAGGATATTTCTGAAACATAAAAATGTCAGTTTGTGCCTAACTAGACTCCAGATAGATCACTGACATGGACACTAGACCAAAAACTATCAAATATGTAGAAGAAAACATTGGCAGAATACTTCACAATTTATTGAAGTATTTCCTTTTTTGTTTTTTTAATTATCTTTATTTATTTATTGGATAGAGACCATTAGAAATCAAGAGGGAAGGGAGGGATAGAGAGGGTGAGAGAGACACCTGCAGCTCTGCTTCACCACTTGTGAAGCTTTCCCCTGCAGGTGAGGACTGGGGGCTCGAACCTGGGTACTTGCACATTATAATGTGTGTGCTCAACCAGGTGCGCCACCACCTGGCCCCTGAAGTATTTTCTTATAAATATTTTTCTGTAAGTATTTTCTTATTTTTAGGCTTTTAATTCTATCCCATTGGCCTATATGGGATATATTTTGGTTCATGTACCAAGGAGTTTTCATAGACCTTTATTATAATTTGATTTCAAGAAATATGATGCCTCCAGTTTTGTTGTTTCTCAAGATTGCTTTGACAATCTTTGGTATTTTTGGTTCCAGATAAACTCTTGTAGCTTTTGTTCTTTTATCCCTTAAAGAAATTTGATGGGAACTTAATAAATCTTAAATCTGTATATGGATCTGGGTAGAATGGTTACTTTGATTATGTTAATTATTCAAATCCACAAGTAAGGAATATCTTTCAATTCTTTGTATCTCTTTCTATGTCCTTGAATATTAATTCATAATTTTTAATGTACAAGTGAGTTGTTTTAGGTCACAAAGTTAGTAGTGGCAAATATAGAACTCCAGTCTAATTTTCTATATTGTTCTACACAAAAGATATTATTTTTAGACCCTAGATATCTTTCACACAAGTGTTCTACCTCAATACTTTTTTACCTAATACTCAATAGTGAATTTTAAAATTATTACTGATTTAATAGTGGCTGACTGTGGGGTAACTCATAACCTACAATACAAGAACAATGTCATTCAATATGTGTGTGGTGTTAAAATGTACAGGGTGATTGGACATTGATCTCTCAGCTGAATTGAAAACTACATGGGGTGCAGCAGCAATATCTTGAGTTCCTCGCTTTTTAATTGGTTCTTTCCAAGATGATTCAGAGGAATTTTAAGACAGTTTATATTAGCAGAACAGTCTTATAAGGAAAACAAATGGAGGGTAAAATCCGTATAGAGTTGTAACACTAATAAAGGGAGACAGAGCCAAAGATCCCCTTTAACAGTGTTTCAGGTCTTCTCTAAGTCACATTCCCAAAGGGATCTCAGTAGATTTTATGGCTATAATGGCCAGCAGTTATGCATCCCCTCATTTATATCAGGTTCCAATTGGCAGTGGGCAGGTGCTGTGGCACTTGGAGTTTTAGCTCCATTGACACTTACCTATGAGCAGTTACATATCCTTGATGGCCATACAAAGTAACTAGGTCAGATATTACATAAGTCTATGGCCAGTACAAAACATGGCATGCTGGCATATCTGTTCTGAACATTTTCCCATATCTTATAAGATTGCAGGGGTATAGTTCCACTCCATACCCACCACTAAAGTTTTGTAACCCCATTCTCACACCTCCAACAAT
The DNA here is from genome assembly GCF_950295315.1 of Erinaceus europaeus. Lineage (NCBI taxonomy): Eukaryota > Metazoa > Chordata > Mammalia > Eulipotyphla > Erinaceidae > Erinaceus > Erinaceus europaeus. Next base: position 37,621,313 of record NC_080178.1, on the reverse strand, counting down.
AACCACCATAGTTCTCAGAGTCTCAGAGGTAGTTTTGTTAGAAGCATAAGGAGAGACACTCTATAGATAAAGAAGAGAAACCTGAGCTGATACACTTGGTAACATTGCGCTCTATAAAGTGAGCCACTTGCAGCGGACAGACATAATATAAAAATTATAAGAGCACTTGAATTGAACTGAATGGTAAACAAAAATAAATGGAAGTCATATTTAATGTGTAATTATTTTGTACTCCATATTATGATACACATTTTAAATGTACTACATACTGCAGTGACTAAAGCAGATGGAGTGATTAATAGGCATTTATAGTCCTGGTGGTGTCCCACCTGCTAAAGTGCACATATTATCATACACAAATATCAACCTTCTAATCTTTGATCCCCACCTGCAGAGGGGAATTTATGAATGACAGAGCAGTGCTAAAGATGGCTCTTTCTCTCTGTTCTTCTTTTGCTCTTCTGCTCTACTTCTTTCTCATCCTTTATCAAAAACAACTATCTATAGTCTTGTAAGTAATTTCAAATTTTAATTTAAAAAAATAACTTGTGTATTTGAAGACAGCAACGTTCACATTTTAAGTTTCTGTTTTACTTTCTATTGATTGGCTTTCCTCGCTTACAATTAAAATTTCATTCAAATAAAACATTTTACTATAATTTATATCATAGTTCTTATTAATTATAAGTTATTATCCCTTCCTGATGAAGTGTTTATTTGCAGCATTGCTTAAATTTTCATAATAAGTGGTAAGACTGTCAGAGGTAGTAGGCAAAAGAAAAGTCTCAGGAACAGAAGAGAGAGAAGTGAAAAGAGAAATTAACAGAGTTTTGACCCTATTGCACCACTAACATCAGGGAAGATTTATTTATAGTTTTGGTGGGGATGAATGCTGGGCTTTATAAGTAAGAAGTCAGCTTTTGAAAATTATTTTGATTAAAAAAGAAACATTCCAGGGGGCAATGCAGGTTGATGGTGCACCTGGTTAAGTACACATATCACAATGTGCAAGAATGAGGATTTGAACCCACTTCACGAGAGGTGAAAACAGGTTCCTACTTATCTCCATAGAAGGGATATGGGGAAGAGAATGTGATTTAGGGTCAAACATACATAATTTTAAAAACTATTTTACTATATAAATAATAAAAAATGTACATCATACATACAATGTTCCCTCTCCATACATCTGGGCCCTCTAGGAGACAATCTGGTTTGGCAATGACTTCTTGGGATTATTAGGCAAGGATGGTCCCATCCATGAGGGCTAAACTTAAGATTTAATGTAGTTTTACTTTTCTTTTTCCCTTTTTATCTATCTTAATTTTTGATTAGTGATTTAATAATGATAACAAGATTGTAAAATAGCAGGGGTACAATTCTATATAGTTTTCACAAGAGTTCCATGTCTCATCCCCTCCAGTGGAAGGTTTCCTATTCTTTATCCCTCTGAGAGTATAGACCCATGATTATTATAGGGTGATAACATCGAAGATCTGGTGTCTGTAATTGCTTCTCTGTGGACATGGAGTATGGCAGTTTGGTTCAAACACCCCCAGTCTGAATTCTTATAGCTCCAAAGTAGCACAACTGACATTCAGACCCATATGTTTCAGTCCAACAACCATTTAAAGATCATGATACTTTGTATTGTACCAAAGTAAAAGACTTTGGGGTGGTGGGGAAACGTTCAGGTCCTGGAACATGATGGCAGAGGAGATCCTAGTGGGGATTGAATTGTTAAGTGGAAAAATGGGAAATGTTATACATGTACAAACTATTGTATTTTACTGTCAAATGTAAACCATTAAACCTCAATAAAGAAATTAAAAAAAAAAGAGTATGATAATGCTGCTTGTGATGGTGATGATGGCAGCAAAAGTGATAACAACAGTTAAAAATATATGAATATCTTGTCCTTTCAGATGCAGACTTTTTTCAAGATTACATTAAGCCTTACTTGGAACAAGCTGGAATGATTTGGCCATGGCTCCTTGGAGCAGCTTTTCTGGGGGCTATTCTCACAGCTGTCCTGAGAAGGCTAGCAAGCCTATGCTGTCATCACAAGAAGAAGCAGGTCGCTGAAGAAAGACAGCCACTACTCATGGAAAAGGAGGATTACCACAACATACTGTATCAGAGCCAGTTATAAAAGGCTTACACAACAGAAATAGGCCTAAGAGTGTAAACAGATGCTGAATCAAGGGTTGTTCAAATCTCCAGAACCCCTAACCCTAACCCTAACCCTAACCCTAACCCTAACCCTAATCCTAACCTTTACCCTAACCCTAACCCTAAGAGAAAATCATGGGTTCTGGCTGTGAACACCATTTACATAATTATAATCAAATACAAAACAACTCAGGTAAGACAGACACTTCTATGCTCCCATGGCTGGTTTTGCTCAGACTTTGACAGCTGTCTGCCAGTTCCTATTTCTGAAGAAAGGGGAATTTTGGTAACAAGCAACTGTTACTTATATCTGAATTAAAGGGCTCTTACAAAATTTGGGAAAAAACTGTAATTTTCCCTGCTGACTGCTTTATGACACATTCACTTTCTGTTGTCTCCTCTTTCTTGATTTTAATAAAGCAATGTCAATTTTATACCAACTTTTGAGTTTGTTTTCTTTTTTCCTTAAGAAGCTATGTTTCCTTATATTTACATACCTACTCCAAAATATATTATGAACTTCAGCAGTCTGAAAGGTGGCATAGCGGATAAAGTGTTAGACTCTCAAGCATGAAGGTCAAAGATCAACCCCTGACAGCACATATTAGAGTGATATCTGGTCTTCTCTCTCTCTCCCTCCCAACTTCATTGCTGCCATAAGTAATGTATATGTATATGTATATCCTTCAAAAAAGAAAACTGCCTTCAACTATTTTCAGTTAAAGTTCTATGTTTTGTTTTAAAATTTATTTATTTATGTATTGGATAGAGACAGAGAGACATAAAGAAGTAAGAGTAAGCTGATCAAAGAAAGAGAGACACTTGCAGATTTGCTTCATCACTCTCAAAACTTCCCTCTTACATATGGGGACCAAGGACTTGAACCTGAGTCCTTGCACATGGTGACATATATGCTCAACTGAGTTTGCCACTGCTGGATTCCCCAAATTCCTATGTTTTGGAGGGTCACTGCAAATAGTCCTCCACCCCCACCCTAAGAAATCTGACTTAAGTTACCATCTGAAGACATATGTAATAAATATATTTATAGTTTAAGAGACTTTATTTTTATTTACCTTTCAACACAATTTACTTTATTAGAAAACATTTAAAATGATACAAAACTTTTGAAGGGGAGTTGGGCAGTAGCGCAGCGGGTTAAGCGCACATGGCGCAAAGTGCAAGGACCGGTGTAAGGATCCCAGTTCAAACCCTGGCTCCCCACCTTCAGGGGAGTTGCTTCACAGGTGGTGAAGCAAGTCTGCTGGTGTCTATCTTTCTCTCCCCCCTCTGTCTTCCTCTTCTCGCTCCATTTCTCTCTGTCCTATCTAACAACGACGACGACATCCATAACAACAACAATAACTACAACAACAATTTTAAAAAAAAAAGGGCAACAAAAGGGAAAATAAATAAATAAATATAAAAAATTAAAAAAAAACTTTTGAAGGTTGATAAAAAACATAAATATTAGCCTATTCACAGTTTAAGTAAAATAACTAATTTCTATTTTTCTTTGCTATTAAATCTTAAATTAGAATCTCCAGATAATTCTGCTACTTGAAAATTGAGTCCCATTGCCTTCCTAAAAATAGTGAAAATGAAATTTTGAATGGGCATGACAGAGTTGGACCAATGGGTAGAAGTCATTCTGAACATAATTTAGTCCAATAAAATATACCTGCCCAATCCTTAGATTTTTTCCAAACATAGAAAATATATATTGTTGGAAAATAGTAAGAAGTCACTTATGACTAGTACTGGAGGTGGAGAACCACTAGCTAAATACTAGAACACTGATATCTGTTGAATCTCAAGGTTGAAAGGGAGTAACTTCAGATACCAATCTGATAATCTAAAGAGATATGTCAAGTTACTATCCCTTCAAGTTATTATCACACAAAACATCTAGAGATGTGACAGTGTCAAGTGATAAATAACAGGGAGAACTACAACAGAGCTTTTTTTTTTCCACAAAATTATGCATAGCATCAAAAAGGAATGAGGAAGATCAAAGATGTTCTTTAAGTGAGCATGCATCAAGGAGTAAATATCAAGATACAAATTCCAAATAATTGTACATTATATAGAAGGCCAGAAAACTTTTTCATGAGGCAGAAGCCATCAAAATGCAGGTGGGGATGTTTAAAACTTAACTATTGTTGGGACCATGTGTAAGCCTGATAGAGCTTAGGGAGAACCACCCCTGCCCCTGGATGGAGGTCTGAGAAGATAACCTCTTGGTAAGTCTCTCTCAACAGAGGTGAGCATAAGGGGGGAAACTCAGACTTGGTTCTTTCCTTCTTGACTGTCAGGCCCACAGAAACCCCAGTACTTCCCTCCATTAACCGCAGGCCACATGGCCACAGATTCACTTATTCAAAGTCACCTTCTGATCACAGAAGAACACACCTTATCACACACTTCATCACACACCTCAGACCCCAGACAAGAGAAATTCCAAACTATATAGCTTTTTGATATCCATCTTCTCTCTGTCTCCCCCTATGGGTTTAATCCCTATGCTTCTCTCAAATACCTTTGGATAATTAAGTTGCTTGTGTCATGGAGAATAACTGTCTTGTATCTCATCAATTCCTGTCATACCAGCCCCCTACCTTAGGGGCATGCTGACCATTAAGAAACCTGTAATTTCTGACATATTTCAACAATAATTACCTTTGTTGCTTTTCTATTTAACTCATGTCCACTTTGCTAATAAACGGATTCTACAGATTCTACGAATTCTACGGATTCTAGGATTCTAGGCATAAGAGTCCCCTGGTGTCTTTTACTTCATGTCACCCCTGTCGTAAGCGAGAAAGAACCAGCCCGTTACCTTTCCCCTGGAGATTACCCCAAACCAGAGAGAGAGAGGGATACCAAAAAACTATACTTGCCATTTTCTAAATATCATTACATCAAGTACACTTCTTTGATGCTCAAAGAAATAATGATTTTATGCTCTAGTCATCCTATGAACAATCCCCAGACTCTCAGGAAGAATGCCAGTCATCAGAGCTCAGTTGCTATTATCCAGTGCCTATGGGTCTGTTATAATTTTTTAATTCATTCATAAAATAAAAAATATTGAAAAGACCATAGCATAAGAGGGGTACAATTGCACACAATAACCACTACCAGAGCTATGTATTCCACCACCTCCCTTGAAAGCTTTCCTATCCTTTATACTACTGGGAGCATAGATCCAGGGTCATGGAGTGTAGGAGGTAGAAGATCTGGCTTCTGTAATTGCTTCTCTGCTGAACCTGGGTATTGTCTGGTCAATCAATATTCCCAACCTGTCCTTACATTTCCCTAGTGGGGCACAGCTCTGGGAAGGTCATGTTCCAGGATACACTGATGAGGTCTTCTGCCCAGTGAAGTCAAGTTGACACCATAGTAGCATCTGCAACTTGGTTGTTGAAAGCATTACAATATAAAGCAGAACAAAGTGTTAAATAATCAAGAACCTAAAGACAGAAGTATAGCAGATGAGACTTGGGGTCTCCATTTTGGAAAAACTAGGTCTGTTTGAGATATATACCAGGAGGATCATGATTTTAGTAATTTTTGCCTGAGCCCAACAACTAACATGGAGATATGCCAAAGGTATTGTCTGGGGAGATGGTTTCAGATTTGGAAATAGGACTAGAAAGTTGGCTCAGGGAAGAGAGTAGCTCCCAAATATGGGAAATGTATATAAATATAGTTAACTGAAAAACACCGTCTTTGATCTGGGACCCAAATTCGGTGCAGGACCCTGTGTATCCTCTGTACTAGAAACATTTTAGGCTGCACTCATTGCTGGACCCATCTTTCTCAAGTAGTATTTCTGCCCAACCTCCCTTCAGAGAATGGGGCAGTCCCTACTATTGTTGTTTTACATTGAGAACAATATCCTATAGGGGCCCTGTACACTATATTATTCCTGATGGATATGACCAGTGATAGTGGAGAGAAGCATCTATTAGAGGTCTAAGCCCATCATGTCCATGTGAGAATCCCACGATTCCCTGACTAGAGCCCTGGGTGATGGGGTGGCCTGGTAGTAACCAAAAGAGCCATAATTAAAGTATACTGGTCTCTTGCCCTTATACAACTTTTATAACCCTTACTTTGTCTGACAAGGTTAGACTTGGAGTGACTGAGGGAAGTAAAACAAGAAGTAGATGGGGAGAGTATCTAGGTCCAAGTAGAAACTATTTGTGTATTTCATGGTGTCTTTTTTAGGTCTTTCTACTTGCTTGCTGCACTTATTGGGTCACTGGAAACTATTGTGCACTTTTGCTTTAAGGTATATATTTTTCCCTAATTTATAGGTACATGTACACATGTGCTCTGTCTCTTGGGTCCTGGTCAAAATATATAAAGAGCTCATCAAACTTAGCAACAAAAAAGCAAATGACCCCATCCAAAAATAGACATGGGATATGAACAGAATTTTCACTATAGAAGAAATACAAAAGGCCAACAAACATATTAAAAATTGTTCCAGGCCACTGAATGTCAGAGAAATGCAAATAAAGACAACAGGGAGATACCATATCACACTTGTGAGAATGTCTCACAAACGACAGCAGCAACAGATGCTGGAGAGGTTGTGAGGACAAAGAAACCCTCCTGCACTGCTGGTTGCAAATGTAATTTGGTCCAACCTCTGTGAAGGGCAGTCTGGAGAACACTCACAAGGCTAGAAATGGACCTTCCATATGACCCAGTGATTCCTCTCCTAGGGATATATCCTAAGAATTCAATCACCTCCATCCAAAAAGATATGTGTACACCTATGTTCATAGAAGCACAGTTTATAATAACCAAAACCTGGAAGCAACGCAGGTGCCCAACAATATATAAGTGGTTGAGAAAGTTGTGGAAGATATAGAGAATGGAATACTACACAGCTATCAAGAATAATGAACCCACCTTCTCTGACCTATCTTGGATGGAGCTAGAAGGAGTTACTAAGTGAGATAAGTCAGAAAGACAAAGCCAAGTATGGGATGATTCCACTCATAAACAGAAGCTGAAAAAGAAAAGGAAACACAAACCAGAATCTAAGTTTGGAGTGTTGCACCAAAGTTAAAAAAAAAAAAAAAAAAAAAAAAAAACTCTGGAGGGAGGGAGAGGGTCCACAGAAGGGAGAGGGTAGATTTTCATTTTTTTCTTTTTTCATCTTCACTATAGGGGGGTGAGGGTAGGGACACAGACCTTTGGTGGTGGGAACAGTGTTAATACACACTCCTACTAACCTATAGTCTTATAAATCACTATTTAATCAGTATGAGATGGGGAAAAATAGATTGAATGTCTCAAACTTTTTTATGCACTGATCCCAGTTCTGAGTATATATTCCTTTAATGTAAGCACTCAAGGCCTCAAACTAGTAACTTGATTGAATCTTTCTTTTTTAATATTTTATTTATTTGTTAATGAGAGAGATAGGAGAGAGAGAAAAAAGCAGACATCACTCTGGTACATGTGCTGCCAGGAATTGAACTCAGGACCTCATGCTTGAGAAACCAACATTTTATCCATTGTGTCACCTCCCGGACCACACTGATTGAATCTCCACAGTGGGATAAAGTTGTTAATACATTTATAATAATGTATTTTTCTTTGAAATATTGTCACCTATAATCTTAGACCAGAGAGACCAGAAACAATTAATTGCATCACTACATAAGATACAGTTATTCGCTAATCTATATCAGGATGGTGGTGGGAATTGTGTGAAGTTGTACCCCTCTTATCCTGTATTTTTTGTCAGTGTTTCCTTTTTATGAATAAAATTTTTTTAAAAAAAAAGATACAGCTATTCTTAAATAACATTAAACAACATAAATCATTGTGAGGTCTTGTATGATACAGAAAATCTTAACAATGGCATTTTCAAAGTCAACCAAATTTCCAAATAACTTGATTCTAATGATAACAATCAATTGCCTTCTTAATCCCTAAGGCTTCAGGAACCCTCCCCATTCTCTATAAAACCCATATTTCTCCCAGTTCTGGAACTGCAATGGGGCTCATTTTCCAGCAAGCTCCTTTCAACCCATACCAATAGATACTGCATCGGCTAATCTCAACCTCAGTCAGAAGAGCATGAAACGGTTCATGTCCTAATATAGGTGTCATTTGTTGTAATTTAACTTACAAAAGATTTGGGGAGCAGCAGCACATAAAGGGATTCACAGTGGGGAGCTAGAAACGGGTTTAAACAATACAAGGTTTATTAGGGTAAAACAGGTAAGAGGCAAAATAAGCAGTTATCATCAGGGGTTAAGAGTACACTAGGTCCATAAATTCTGAGTATAGTTATCAAAAGTTTAGTCCCATAAGATAAACAATTATCAGCTGAGGTATAAGCTGCTCACGGCTATAGAGGGGTGTTAAAAGTTTACCAACTAGCAGAGTCACAAGTGTTCAGTTCCCAGGAGAAGTAGCCATGGCAGATACCTGGAGCACACCTCTGCCAAGATAAAGCAGCAGCTAAAAAATGACTGAGCTGCTCCAAGTCCGTGCTTTTATACATTCCCTTCTCTGTGTGTCCTGCTTCAGGCTGACATCATTTGTATGTTAATAGTCCCAAACTCCTGTTGGGATCACGACAATCAGCAGGCTTCTTTTGACACATACCAGTAGATACTGCATCTGCTGATCTCAACCTAACCAATGCACCCAGTACCACCTCAAAATGTTTCACTTCAAACTATGTCCACAGAAGCAAGGCCTGTGATGTCACCCTTTCAGCCCCCTTACTCTGATTAGACATTCCTAGCTCATAGGACTCCTTAATTCAATTTTGGGTGGGGCTTATTATAATATAACCCATGTCCTATACCAGACCTCTATTCTATTGCTCAGGGTCAAAGGATGGTCTGAAGGCTTTCAGTAAGCAGGTCTTGTGGTGTTTTTATACAAATAAATATAACTGTTAAAAACAACAAGCGGGGGGGTGGGGTGAGCAGTAATGCAGCAGGTTAAGCACACATGGTTCTAAGCACAAGGACTTCCTTAACAATCCAGGTTTGAGCCCTGGCTTCCCACCTGCAGATAGGTCGCTTCACAAGTGGTAAAGCAGGTTTGAAGGTGTCTATCTTCCTTTCCTCCTCTATGTCTTCCCTCCTCTCTTGATTTCTCTCTGTCCTAGCCAACAACAGGAATAACAACGATAAACAAAAAAGGCAACAAAAGGGAAAAAATAGCTTCCAGGAGCAGTGGATTTGTAGTACAGGCAAGGAGACCCAGCAATAACCCTGGAGGCAAAAAAAAAAAAAAGGAAGGCAAAAAAAAAAGTGTTCTTTTTTGATTGTTTATTTTTTCTTTCTTTTTTAATTTCTTTATTGGGAAATTAATGTTTTACTCTCGACAGTAAATACAATACTTTGTACATGCATAACATTTCCCAGTTTCCCATATAACAATACAACCCCCACTAGGTCCTCCATCATCCTTCTTGGATCTGTATTCTCCCCCAACCCCACCCCAGTGTCTTTTACTTTGGTACAACATGGCAATTCCATTTCAGGTTCTACTTGTGTTTTTTCTTCTGATCTTGTTTTTCAACTTCTGCCAGAGAGTGAGATCATCTCATATTCATCCTTCTGTTTCTGACTTATTTCACTTAACATACATTTTTCAAGGTCAATCCAAGATTGGCTGAAAACTATAAAGTCACCATTTTTTATAGCTGAGTAGTATTCCATTGTGTACATATACCACAACTTGCTCAGCCACTCATCTGTTGATGGACACCTGGGTCATTTCCAGGTTTTGGCTATTACAAATTGTGCTGCCAAGAACATATTTGTAATTTTTTTTGGATGTGTGTGTTGGGTTCCTTAGGATATATCCCCAGGAGAGGAATTGCAGGATCATAGGGTAGGTCTATTTCTAGCTTTCTGAGAGTTCCCCAGACTGTTCTCCACAGAGGTTGGACCAATTGACATTCCCACCAGCAGTGCAGGATGGTTCCTTTGACCCCACAAACTCTCCAGCATTTGCTGCTATTACCTTTCTTGATGCATAACATCCTGAATGCCAGTCTTCCTTTGAAAAGTCAATAAATAGTTGTCCAAGTTATTTATTGAGCTGTCCAAGATGCTCCAATCCACTGAACCCTCCAGGATAATAAAGTGTACTTCTTCCCCTCCACGTAGTTCTCTCTGTTTTTTTGTTCCCCAATCAGAGCTGTAACAATTTCAGCTCATTTGCCCTGTGCTGGTATACACAGTATGTTCAGTGCCCAGCTTACCTTTTTCTGTTACGTGTTTCAAGCTATCTACCTTACCTCTGTTCCCACTCTCACCTCTGAACACCCTCTCTTGATTCTTGAAAGAAAGATAGTCTAATTTAAACTACCCAGGAACCTGGCTTGGTCTAGCACTTTTTGAATGATATCTGAGTCCCACTAGCCTCCATAATGCTATTTGGTGAAAATATCCTACCAGTCCTGTCTTATACCTGTACTGGTCTGAGGTGCAATACACCACTGAAATTATTTTTCTCAGTGAATGAATGGTTCTTTTTGCATCTTTGGAAATGCATTTATTTGAAAAAATATAAAGATTATATTTCTTTTTGTATATATGTTTACAAGGGAGAGAGAAAGAATCAGTTAGGTGCATACCATGTAAGGAATCAAATGCAGTGCCTCATGACTGCAAGTCCTAAGGGCTTCCTCTGTATAATGTTCAAGGTCACAAGAACACCTCATTTTAAGTGGTTGCATTTAATTTATAGTTAGTTCATATTTCAATGAAAAGCAAATATCACCAGATTGTGGATATTGGCAAATTTTGACTAATTTTAACATTAATACACAGAAATGTATAATCACTGAAATAATGTAACTGACTCAGAAATTATTAATTACAAATAATTTCAGTTCTAGAAAAATGTTCACCTGTTACTTCCCATTAATGGACAGTTTTATTATTTTCTAGCTTATCTAATTCATATTTTTAAAATAGAGACAGAGAAAGCAGAGAGGTAGGAAGTCAAAGAAATCATAGCACCAAAGTTTCCTTCAATGTAGTGGGGGCCAGGCTCAAACCTGGGTTGTATATATAACCAACAAAGCAGTGCATTATCATCCAAATGAGGTATTTTGTGGGCCTACTTTTCTTATTTCTGATGACTTGTGGAGGAAGTCAGGCAAGTGAGGAAAACAACAGATTAACCAAATACAGAAGAGAGCTAAGGGACTAGAGGGAAAACAGTGCTTTATAGAATCAATTTGATGCACAATGTAAAAAATAATAACAGTAGTTTCAAATATAGCACTAGAATTTGAGGATTGAACTCAGTTTAATTGGGAGCTGGAACTCAAGGGAAATAAAATGGAGAGAAAGGACTGAGAAAGAAAAATGGGTAATGGCTTGTGGAAGGTTCTGGAGAAGCAGCAGGAATGATAGTGCATCAGTCTGTCTTCAGAACATATCAGTGAGTGAAAACATAATGAAGGGAGACTTCTGGAGGCAGGGTTACAGAGTAGCAGCAGCTGCATTTCTCTCCTCTCATCTCAATGATCAACTAATAACATCAAAGAAGATTACCTGAAACCATAACAAGATGAGACTAGGACTGCTTTGGGAATCCATCAAGTCACTGGTGAGTGAAAATATGTATGGATCATGGAAAGAGAGGGTCCCAAAGAGAGGTTTCTGGAGCTAAAGCCTGTATCTTCTCTGAGAAGCTCCTAACAGTCTGGCAATTTACCAGTTGAGGCACCACCTCCAGTCTTCTTTACCAACAAAAAGACTGCAGAAGGGAGAAGAGGACTCCACTTATTCTTCTAGCGTTTGCCCTTCTTCCGTAGCCAGTCAACAGCATCAGGTTGAGCCTGATGTAAAGTTTCGAGACCTCCTTTGAATCTGGAGAGGTGGCAGTCATTGACTATGTGGGTCATAGTCTGTCTGTAGCAGCAGGGGCAATTTGGGTCCGTCACTGGCTCCCCAGCGATGGAACATAGCGGCGCACCGGCCATGGCCTGTTTGATAGCGATTGAGGAGGGCCCACTAACACTCACCAAATGCAACTGTGTGTCTCCATTGCTACTGCCCTCAGAGGCTGGAGTGGCAGGGGGGAAGCCCTGTGCTGACATCTGGGAACAGAAAACTGACCATGAAACTCAGGAGAAGAGCTAAACCTTAGCAGTGGGGCTGTACAGTGGTAGCCTTTAAATATTATTCTGCTGATGAGAACATGATGAATAATTACCTCGGAATCTATAGAGTATAAATAGGGCATGTTTAGTAACTCACAGGGCCCAGCAGTGCTGCCCATTTTGCAGATAATCTGAATTGAGTCCAGAACTTTGGATCTTTGGGGTGTGAGAGTCTCTTTCCATAACCACTGTATTATCTCTCCCCCACCCTTATTTATCTCTTGGTTGGGAGTGAGTGACTAAACTAAGAAGCCTACAGGGAAGAAGAAGAACAAGAGATGTGCTCCAACTCAGGAACTGAAATAATATTAAAACAACTGTTAATTTCCACAACTCTGCACTCTTTAAGTACCTTACTTAGACACAAGTCAATCCAGGCAAGAGTGATCAGTAATTCAAAAAGTACAGAGAGAGGGACCTCATAACATATTATACATAATGGTTAAACCAACAAGAAGAAATATTGAAGAAATTAACCAAGACAAAAGACCAGCTAAAAGCCCTCAAGTGTTGAACCACAAAATAGTGAGGTTAACATCTGAACACTTGTTAAGGAAATAGTCACACAAGTGAGTAAAGAGTTAGAAAGAATTGTCATCAGAAATTCAGAAACAACAAATGAGATTATGGAAGAAAATTCTAATTATCTCAAGGTCATTAGAGAGTTGAAAGCTGAAATAGCTCAGCTAATAACATGAGTAGCTGAACAAGCTAAAATAGTATCAGAACATCGTAACAAAATAGACGAACTCCAGAAAACAGGGCAGAGAGAATAGAATAAATGAGGCTGAAGACAGAATTAGTAAAATTGAGAACAAATTAGAGACAACTAAAAAAGAAATAAGAGATCTCAAAAAGAGATTAAGAGATATTGAAAACAACAACAGAGACCTATGGGATGACATCAAAAGAAATAATATATGATTTATTGGCTTACCAGAGGAAGAAAGAGAGGGGAAGAAAGAATTTTCCAGGACATAATAGATGAGAACTTCTCTAATCTAGACAACATAAAAGACATAAAGTTTCAAGAAGCCCAGAAGGTTGCAAACAGAATTAAAACAGATTTAAGAATGGAAAGGAATAAGGATAAAGATAGGATTCTGAAGGATGCAAGAGAAAAACAAAGAGTCACCTACATAGGAAAACCCAGAAGACTAGACTTCTCTACACAAGCACTACAGGCCAGAAGAGAATAGCAAGGTATCTATTAAGTGCTCAATGAGAAATGCTTTCAATGAATACTATATCCTGCTAGACTGTCATTCAGACTAGATGGAGGCATCAAAACCTTCTCAGACAAGCAACAACTGGAAGAATCAACAATCACCAAACCTTCCCTGAAAGAAGTTCTGAAAGGTCTCCTATAAACAGTCAGACCACCATAAATATGCCATATATCAGAACACTCTAAAACTCTACAAGAATGACATTAAAATATCTTTAATCTTTGATATCAGTCTATGTCAATGGCCTGAATTCACCTATTAAAAGGCACAGAGTAGGAAAATGAATCAGGAAACACAACCCAACCATATGCTGTCTACAGGAAACCCACCTAACACAACAAGACATATACAAATTCAAAGTAAAAGGATAGAAAACTGTCATACAAGCCAATGGCCCACAAGAGAGTTAATATACAAAGCCAAACAAACTGTTGGACAGTTATGGACCTAAAGGCTGGAATAGTGCAGGCAAGGCATTGGGAGGTCCTCTATTTTGTAGATAGCTAGTAGGCATATTTTAGTTATATTTCAAAGGGCCTGTAGCTATACAAGTGTTTTATTTTTTGTTTATTTTTTGCAGACTCATTAAATTCTAATGAACATTATATTCAGTAGTAGTACTTCATAGTCAGATTTTTCAAAAATTGTTTTCTTTTTCTTTTTTACTTATTTTATTTTTTAATATTTATTTATTCCCTTTTGTTGCCCTTGTTGTTATTACTGTTGTTGTTATTGATGTCATTGTTGTTGGATAGGACAGAGAAAAATGGAGAGAGGAGGGGAAGAGAAATGACAGAATGACAGAGAGGGGTAGAGACAGGCAGACACTTGCAGACCTGCTTCACCACTTGTGAAGCAACTTCTCTGCAGGTGGGGACTTAGGGGCTTCAACCGGGATCCTTACACCAGTCCTTGTGCTTTGCACCACCTGCACTTAAACTGCTGTGCTACCACCAGACTCCCTTCAAAAATTGTTTTCACTGTGATCTTTTCCACTTTTGCATCATAAGTCACATTGTGTTACTGAGAGACAAATAATTCTTTTTTGTTCCACTTTCTGTGTTTTCTGGAATCAGAGTAAATTTAGCAACCAACCTTTCCAACAAGGATGTAATTTTACATTTGTAGAAATCAATATGTGATGTGTACAAGTCATTTCAACCAGTGTCTCAAGTAGGCTGACAACTGGTGCTAATTGTGGATGTTTTAAATAACCTTTTTCTTGTTTATAGGGACTTTGATCTGTAGGGAGAGTTTCCTTTGTCACCATGACAAAAAGCCCGCTGAAGCCACCTATTGTGTTCATGTGCTATTTTGGAAGGCTTGTCAGTAGCAAAAAGTTCCACTCACCCTCTGATTAGACTCCTGAAAGCTGCTGAAATGCAAGCAAAAGAAGTTGGGATTATTTTAAAACTGAGTTACTTTCAAAAATATTTTTCTGGTTGGTACTATATAATGGATATAAAATTGCCTCTGATAACCACTGGAGAACTTGAGAACTTTTAAATTGTTCAGCAGGTTAACAACTACATTAATATACTGTGTGAATATAATTTTATTTCTGAAGAATCAGGCTTGCAAGTTTGACACATCTTTAATTATTTTTTAAAACCGGAATACTGATCAGCTCTGACTTATAGTGATGTTAGGAACTGAACTGGAGATCTCTGGTATCTCAGGAATGTAAGTTTTTTTTTTTTTTCATAATCATTGTGCTATGTCCCCAGTCACACATTTCTTTTAAAAAGCCCCTTATTCTCCTTCTCCTCTTCCTCGTCTTTCTTCTTTCTCTTCTTCTTTCTCTACCTTCTCATATATCCAATACCTCATTCCCTCTAATGGGGTTTGAGAGTTCTCAAAACATTTCTTCACTTCTTACAAACCTTATTTATCTCTCATCTTTCAATTACCAATGACATTTTATGTCTAATGTTTGATATTATTTCATTTGCAACATTCGATTGTTTGTGTTATTCTTTCCATAAAGGTTTTTAATTCATTTGTTGTTTCTTTTCATATTTATTTGAATATTTTTAAAGTTTCAGTATCACATTGCTGAGTAAATGCTGATGGAAACAATGAGGAAATTGGCAAGGGGGTGTGTTACAATTCCCTTGGAGAAAGAAAGATGACCCTAATTGCCTGATTCCTTCTTTTCTTTTCTTTTCTTTTTTTTTTTTTTTTAGAGTGAGAAGTGTTATCTTTTTTTTTTTTTAATTTTTTATTTAAGAAAGGATTAGTGAACAAAAGCATAAGGTAGGAGGGGTACAACTCCACACAATTCCCAACACCCAATCCCCATAACCCACCCCATCCCCTGATAGCTTTCCCATTCTCTATCCCTCTGGGAGCATGGACTCAGGGTCGTTGAGGGATGCAGAAGGTAGAAGGTCTGGCTTCTGTAATTGCTTCCCCGCTGAACATGGGCGTTGACTGGTCGGTCCATACCCCCAGTCTGCCTCTCTCTTTCCCTAGTAGGGTGTGACTCTGGGGAAGCTGAGCTCCAGGACACATTGGTGGGGTCTTCAATCCAGGGAAGCCTAGCCAGCATCCTGGTGGCATCTGGAACCTGGTGATTGAAAACAGAGTTAACATATGAAGCCAAACAATTTGTTGAGCAATCATGGATCCCAAGCTTGGAATAGTGGAGAGGAAGTGTTAGGGAGGTACTCACTGCAAACTCTAGTGTAGTCCTGCTTTCAGGTATATATTTTGCAGTAGTTTATGGATACGTGTGCACATAAGCTCTCTCTCACAGAAACTGGTGTATATCTAGGTTATGGGACTTTGTTAGAAAGTGAACTACCTGAGATGAAATTAGAGTGTACTATTAAAGGAAAGGTCTCACCCGAGTAATGAAGCTGAAGGGTTGTCATTCCACACGTGAAGTCTCTGGATACATTCTGAGGTGAAGCATGTTGAGGTAGCAATCGTTGCTTTGGTTAGGTTGTGATCGGCAGATGCAATGTTATTTGGTTTGGATTGGGAGATGCATACGGGAAAGTGGGCCCTATCCAAGGGTTCCAGGACTGGGGGAAGTAGGGGCTCTATAGTGAAGATGTGAGGTTCCTGCTGTCTTAGGGTTCAAAAAGACACTCAATAGTTAATAATTATCATCACATTATTTGTTAATTGGGTTAACTTTGAAAAGTCCCTTTGTTATGGTTTGCTGGACAGTACCCAGTATCTTGTATATAGCTGTGCTATTGGAAGCTTCTAATCTACTTGGTCTAGGCTTTTGAGAGAGTCCGCATATCAAATACATAGCCTATATATTAAAAAGATTCAGTTTGTCTTTTGAGAAACTTTGAGACATACAATTGATTTCCCCCTCTCATATTAATTAGCTACTGATTTATATGTCTACATTTTGCTAGGAGTGTACATAAACACCATTCCCACCACCAAAGGACTGTGACCCATCCCTCCCGCCCACTCCCACCCCCCACTGGCCCAGGAAGCTACATGCCTACCCCTCACCACTGGGTTTTTACTTTGGTGCCCCACTTACAATTTGATCAGGTCCTGCTTTTAGTTTCCCTTTCAGATCTTCTTAGTCAGCTTCTGTTGATGAGTGGGATCATCCCATACTCATCTTTATCTTTCTGACTTAGTTCACTTAACATAATTCCTTCTAGCTCTGTCCAAGATGGGTCAGAGAAGGTGGGTTCATTGTTCTTGATAGCTGCATAGTATTCCATTGTGTATATATACCACAGCTTTCTCAGCCACTCATCTGTTGTTGGGCACCTGGGTTGCTTCCAGGTTTTAGCTATTATGAATTGTGCTGCTATGAACATAGAAGTACACACCTCTTTTTGGTTGGGTGTTATGGAGTCCTTGGGGTATAACCCCAGGAGAGGAATTATTGGGTCATATGGAAGGTCCATGTCTAGCCTTGTGAGAGTTTTCCAGACTGCTCTCCACAGAGGCTGTACCAATTTACATTCCCACCAGCAATGTAAAAGGGTTCCTCTGTCCCCACATCCTCTCCAGCATTTGTTGCTGCTGTCCTTTTTGATGTATGCCATTCTTACAGGAGTGAGGTGGTATCTTAGTGTTGTCTTGATTTGCATTTCTCTGATAATCAGTGACCTAGAGCAGTTTTTCATATGTTTGTTAGCCTTTTGGATCTCCTCTGTGGTGAATGTTTTGTTCATTTCCTCTGCCCATTTTTGGATGGGGTCATTTGCTTTTTTGCGGCTAAGTTTGCTGAGCTCTTTATATATTTTGGTGATTAGTTTCTTGTCTGATGTCTGGCATGTGAAGATCTTCTCCCATTCTGTGAGGGGTCTCTCTGTTTGTTTAATAGTTTCTTTGGATGTGCAGAATCCTTCTTTTATTATTTCCTGGATTGTTCTTTTTTTTTTCCCTACATTAATGAGACATTCATATTAAAGTGATTAGGAAAATTAGAGAATAAATGTTCCCAAAAGAAATGTTTTTAACCCTTTCCCATATTAGGGAGCTACTCTTTTCCCTGATCCAGCTTTTTGGTCTTTTTCCCAGCAATGACATCCTCTCCCCAGACAAAATTAGGATTCAGCTGCATGTCAGATTTCAGGCTCAGGCGAAAACAAAAAAACAAAACACTAGTATAGCTACAGGCCCTTTGAAATATAACTAAAATATGCCTACTAGCTACCTACAAAATGGAAGACCTCCCCAACGCTTCACATGCACTATTCCAGCCTTTAGGTCCATAATTGTTCAACAGTTTGTTTGGCTTTGTATATCAACTCTCTTTTTCAGCCACCAGGTTCCACATGCTAACAGGATGCGACCAGACTTCCCTGGACAGACAACCCCACCAATGTGCCTTGGAACTCCACTTCCCCAGAGCCCTTCCCCACTAGGGAAAGAGAGAGACAGGATGGGAGTATGGGTTGACCTGTAAATACCCATATTCAGCAGGGAAGCAATTACAGAAGCCAGACCTTCAACCTTCTGCATCCCACAACTATCTTGGGTCCATACTCCCAGAGAATTAAAAAGTAGGAAAGTTATCAGGGGAGAATTTGGTATACGGAGGTCTGGTGGTAGGAATTGTGTGAAACTGTACCCCTTTTATCCTATGGTTTTGTCAATGTTTCCTTTTTTATAAATAAAAAATTTAAAAAAAGAAATGTTTTTAAGTATACATCTTTTGCATACATGTGAGTAATACTTGTCTAGCTATTAAGGTATGGCTACCAGAAATATAGCAGAACAAAATCTGTACCCAATGGGGCACATGCCTCACCATGCGTTTGGGCACAAGCACCACATAAGAGTGTCACTGAAAGCATTATGAGAGCTCCACAGATATATAGTGGTACTGTGATGTCTATCAGTCTCTCTTTTGAAACCCTTCTTTCTCAAATAAAAAGAATCAGGACTGCCTCACATATAGAAGAGCAGCACAAGATGTCAAAATAGACCGAAGGAAAATTTTGTCAGGTTCAACTACTGACAAAATTTATTGCTGTAAACAAGAGTTCCTAGGGCAGGGAAACTGGGAAGACACTGAAAGCCAAGCCCCTCAACAAGTTTGAAACATTTGCTTAGAATATTTTTAAAGTAAGTACTACACTCTGCATCGGTCTCTCCTAGTAGAAAATACATACTTTTCAGAATTGTGTTGATAGAGTAATTGTAAAGAGCTTACAGAGAAACAGAAAGAAAATACATTAAAATAAAGTATGTTTTCTTTGTCTCTGATAT
The DNA here is from genome assembly GCF_950295315.1 of Erinaceus europaeus. Lineage (NCBI taxonomy): Eukaryota > Metazoa > Chordata > Mammalia > Eulipotyphla > Erinaceidae > Erinaceus > Erinaceus europaeus. Next base: position 37,602,038 of record NC_080178.1, on the reverse strand, counting down.
CAATAAATTTTCCAAAGCCATTTTTTTTGTCATTTGTGAGTAATAGCGATTTATAAGATACAGGGTAGACTTCTACACACACCTACCACCAAAATTCTGTGCTCCTACCTTCCCAATGATAACGACCATAGTTCTTACAAATTCTTAGAGATAGTTTATTTATTTCTGGTTATTGTTTGTTTTTGTAAATCTGTATGTTTTAATTCTCTAGAATCTACATATGACTGAAACTACCTGGTAATTCTCTTTCAGCTCTTACTCCATCAAGCATAGTCTCTTCCAGTTCTATTCATTTAAAAATATATTTTTTATTTATTTATAATTGGATAGAGACAAAGAGAAATTGAGAGGAGGGGGAGATAGAAAAGAAAATAGACAAAGACACCTGCAGCCCTGTTTCACCACTCATGAAGCTTTCACCCTGCAGGTGGGTGGGGGTCAGGGGCTTGAAGCTGGGTCCTTGCTCACTGTACATGTGGGCACTTGATCAGGTTCCCCACCACCTGGCACCCAGTTCTATTTATTTTGTCCTAAAGGACATAATATCAGAGTAGTATTTCATGGACTACATATGCCATAGCATCTTGTTACTGGTTGTGTGTTAGCTTTCTATTGCTAGTGTAGTAAATCATCACAAATAGTGACTTTGATAGTACATACTTAGGGTTGGTGAGAAGGTGACCACTTTGCTATGGTCACAGTCTAGGTTTAAGCTTGGCCACCACAACACTGGGAGAAGCTTCAGTGCTATGGTGTCTCTCTTCTTATTTCTCTTTACATCGTACAAAAACTCAGTTTGGAATAGTAAAGCCCTGATTATGAAAATATATTTATAATTTTGTAATCCAGTTGACATGAATTTCAGTTCAATTCAAGAAGTCTCACTGAGCTAAAATCAAACTGGGGCTAAAACTGAGTTATTTGTAAAAGGTATAGATAAAGAATTTATTCCACACTGCATCACCTGTAGTTCTATAGTCAGCACTCTCTCTCTCTCTCTGACAATAATTAGGAAAAAAGACCTTCGTTTAAGCATTTATAGAACTAGTCTGGGTCTTCCTGATAATTTTGGACATCTCAAGGTCCTCACATTTTTTGTTGGAGAAAGCAACAGTTCTGGTGATTAATATGGAGTCCTTATGTTTGTTTGATTATTTTCTTTTTGGAAGGAATTTTATTCTGTCTATAATACTAACCTTAAAACTAACAAGAATAACTGATCACATTAAAATTAATCTCCATGTGAAGTGAAGAAACTTTGGAATAATTTGCAAGAAAAAGGTGAGGGATTTTTTTTGTTTGTTTTATTTTATTTATTATTGAATAGAGACAGAGAGAAATTGAGAGGGAAGGTGGAAAGACAGAGAGACATTTGCAACCCTACTTCACCACTTCTGAAGCTTTTCCCGTACAGGTAGGGACCAAAGGCTTGAACCTGAGGACTTTTTCCTTTTCCTTCTTTTCCTTCTTTTCCTCCCTCTCTCCTACCTCTCCTTCCTCCCACCCTTCCCTTCCTTTCTACTTTTTTTCCCCCTCTGGGGAATCTTAACTGGAATGAGTAGGTAATTTTTGCAATCCAGAGGGCTCAGGGGGAAACAAAAGTAATGATTAGCAAGTACTACAATACTTGTTGCTATGCTTCTAGTTCTGCTTCTGGGATCCCTTCTGTTACATTGCTTGATGTTGTGGTCTATTTACATGGTCATTCTGTTACATTGCTTTGGTCTCACTCCCCCTGCCTCCAGGAGATTTTGGTTTAGTCCTTGCTACTTCGTGCTTCTTCCTTCTCCCCGCCCCCTATCCTACATACTTCCTTAGTTCCTGACTCTTCCACTGGAGGAGAAGGAGGCAGGACAGAATAGGGTTGTGATTAGATTAGATTAATTTTTTGAATCTTTTGCTCGTGAATAAAGAAATACTGTTTCTCTGCTCAGCCATGTGTCCCTGGTCACCTGTCTCCCGCAGTGAAGCTAGCCCGGCATACTGGTGCCCTGAACTCTGAACTTTGACTGACATATGGCACCCAACGTGGGGCCTAACCTGGCCATCCTCCAGATAAGTGAAGACGTTTGGCTGCCTATCCACTATGGGCTGCTTTTCTACTTATGAAGAGGTTTCAAAACGCCTCTGCTCATTCTTCATGAGACAGTTTCTCTGTCACTGGAAAATTTCACTCTGGGCTACACTCTGGTTTCTGCCAACCGCCCATCCGCAGGAGCCTGCTCACCGCCGCAGGGCGCGGGGCATTGGGCACACTCTCCCTCCACGCTGCTTGGCCGCTGGGAGCAGGGTGGCGGGCATGGCGGGCAGAGCTGCAGCCCATCCTGGCCCCCACCCCAGGGTGCCTCGGCCCACGCCTTCTGCACGGCCGGCCTGCCTGGACCCCTCCTATGAATTCTGGGCTCCCTGCCAGGACTGAGCCCCCTGGCCGAGATTCCCCAGCTTGGCTCTGACCACAGAGGAGCTAGAATATGCAGACATCCGTGCAGTGATTGCAACCCTGCAATTCCTGGAGGTGAAGTTGGGCAAGAGGCCACTGCCAGACAATGCACCCCCCCGAACAACTAAGACAGTACAGATCTAAATTCGTGTTTAAAATTACATGTCTTCATAACAAAAGTTTTTCTCCTTGTGTATTGAAGACTATGTTTATGTATGTGTTTGAAGTTTGGTAAACATTAACTTTAAGGTTAAAAATGTGACTTTAAGGCTACCTCTTACCAGGCAAAGTTAAATGAAAAAGTTTTCAATGTAATTCTCATAAAGGTAAAATTAACTTACATTTAAAGTCTGAGGTAAAAATTAGTTAAAAATCAATATATTTTAACTAACTTGGTCTAAAAAACCTGTGCACACCTAGGGTGTGTCTCCATCTTATACGGGTGTAACAAAAGGTTAAATAAGACGTTATTGATATGTAAAGCTCTCAAATACCTTCTCATTTAGAGGTAAAACCAGCCCAGGCATAAGATAGATTACACAATGGTTATGCTAATGATTCTCATGCTTGAGGCTCTAACAATGGTTCTTTGCCTTACCACATTTGATTGTGCTTAAATTGGTTAAAGAGCCTTAAAATAAAATGAAAAAGACCTTCCAAATTTATAAAGATACTTAAACCAACTATAATCAAGTTATAAATTATAATAAACTTCTAACTTGTTACAAGTTTTTTTTTTCACAAGTAAGTAAATTGCAGCTGTCAGGTTCTCTACAGAAAAGTGGAATTCCAGAGGCTGACCTTCCTCATGCAATGTTTCACCACCCTGGCATTTATTCCTTGGACATCTGCTTTGAACTGGCACTTCTATCGGACTTACTGGTACACAACTTTATAGCAGCTTCCCTTTACGCTGTGGGTTTCTCAAAGACTGAATGCAGCCAGCTGCCTTGGGACTCTATAGGCCATACCCTCCCGTCCTTGCTAGGTAATGCCCACAGAGGCAGGAAACACCCATTGAGCAAGAGAATCCCGCAGAGGCAAGAAATATCGTTTAGCTTGCTAAGAGAAGCCCAAAGAGGCAAGAAACACTCCCCTTAGGTCTTCCCTTGGCATCACACTGGTTCTTGCTGCTCACTTACTTGTTCCTCCATGTTTTTTTTTTTTTAAATGCCTGTACGATATAGGTTTCTGTTAACCCCACATTCCTGATACTATGGTCAATTAGTTAAAAAGAAAAAGGGGGAATTGTTGGTATGTTTCTAGTTCTGCTTCTGGGATCCCTTCTGTTACATTGCTTGACATTGTGGCCTATTTACATGGTTATTCTGTTACATTGGTTTGGTCTCACTCCCCCTGCCTCCGGGGGATTTTGGTTTAGTCCTTGCTACTTCGTGCTTCTTACTTCTCCCCGCCCCCTATCCTATATACTTTCTTGGTTCCTGACTCTGCCACTGGAGTAGAGAGAGGAAGAATAGAATTGTGTTGTGATTAGATTAGATTAGATTAGTTTTTTGAGTCATTCACTCATGAATAAAGAAATACTTCTTCTCTGCTCAGCCATGTGTCCCTGGTCATCTGTCTCCCACTGTGAAGCTAGCCCGGCATACTGGTGCCCTGAATTTTGATTGACAAATACTAACATCCCCATCTCATCTCAGTGCTGCATTGAGTCCCTATCAAAGCCCTGATCTTCAGGCAACAGCCTTGACAGATTGATTATAGCTACTCATATTTCCATGTAATTAAGGGCTAGGCTGGTTATCAGGTCACAAATTACAGGTTATAGGAGATGAATTTTTTCTTAGGTTCAGTCCAAGTACCTCTAACTCCATTTCAGCTTATTTTTATTTAATTATTATTATTTTTTATTTATAAAATGGAAACACTGACAAAACCATAGGATAAGCAGGGTACAACTTTACACAGTTGCCACCATGAAACTCTGTATCCCATCCCCTCCCCTGATAGCTTCCCTATTCTTTATCCTTCTGGGGGTATAGACCCAAGGTCATTATGAGGTGCAGAAGGTGGAAGGTCTGCATTCTGCAACTGCTTCCCCACTGAACATAGGTGTTGACAAGTCAATCCAGACTTCCAGCCTGTCTCTCTCTTTCCCTAGTGGGGCAAGGCTCTGGGGAACCAGGGCTACAGGATACATTGGTGGGATTGCCTGTCCAGGGAAGTCTGGTTGGCATCATGGTAGCATCTGGAACCTGGTGGCTGAAAGAGTTAACATATAAAGCTAAACAAACTGTTGACTAATCATGAATTTAAGGCTGGAATAAGGCAGATGAAGAGTTCGGATGGGAGTCTCCATTTTGTAGATAGCTAGTATGCATATTTTAGTTATATTCTGCCAGGATAGCCTGAGGGTGCTTCTTCCGGAGCAAGTGCTCTCTGGGTTGGAGAGAACTCAACTGGAGCCAATCTAGGCTGCTGCATGGGAGAGGAATCAGGAACTCGTCCTGAGCTAATGTTGCAGTCACCGTAGATTCACTCTGGAACTCTCAGATTGGAAAGCAATTCCAAGTGTTTTTACTCAGAAAAGCAGCTTGTGTATATACTCACCAAGTAGGGTGGAAACAGGGTGTGACATAGAGACAGTAGAACGAAAAAAGACTGGTGGAGATCAGGGTGTACTAGGAGAGGGAGCGGAGCAAAAAGACATTGTGAACCAGTGGGGATTAAACCAATGCCCTGGAGGGAGGGTGGTGTTTAGTTAACAGTGGTTTATGTAAACAGACTCCAGCTTTAAGTGGGATCAAACCAATACCCTACAGGCATGAGGGTGCTTAGTTAAGCAGGATTAGAGACAGAAGCTTTAATCCGGGGGAGCTGGAATACTACCCAACAATATTTTAAAGGGCCCATGACTATACTACTTTTTTTGGTTTGTTTGTTTGTTTTCCCTGAGCCTGAAACATGATATGTAGGTGGATCCTAGTTATTGTCTGGGGAGATGATGTCATGGCTGGGAAAAGGACCAAAAGCTGGATCAGGGAAGAAGAGTATCTCCCAAATATGGGAAAGTTGTATAAATATTGTTGACTATAAACCCCATCTATTTGATGTGATCTGGAGCTCATATTCAGCTTAGGTGCCTATGGGGCCTCTGCATTCCTATAGATCTGAACTCACACTCTGTGGTCACGAGTAGGAACATTCCAAGTTGCCTAATTTCAGGACCCATCTTACTCAGGTGTAGCATAGAGTATGTTGCCCAGCCTCCCTTCAGAGGATGAAACATTCTCTATCGTTGTTGATCCAAATTGATGGCAGGGTCCTATGAGGGCCCACAAAGGGGTCTGTTGTGTTGATCCTGATAGGGATAACTGGTAACATTGGGGAGAGGGATTTATTTGAGGTCTAGGCCCATCATGTCTGTTTGGGAATCTTAGGACTCTCCGACAAGGGCCCCAGCTAATGGGGTGGCCTGATAGTGACTAAAGAGTCATTGTTAAAATATGCCAGGCTCTTGCCCTTATTCAGCTTTTGCAGTCTTTGCTTTGCTAAGGTTAGCTTTTTAGTGAGTGAGCAAGAGAAATGTAATAGGAAGTAGGTGAGGAGGGTATCTAAGTCTAAGTAGACACTATTTCATTAGGAATTTTATGCTGACTCACTGCAGACTATTGTGTACTTTTCCTTTCAGGTATATACTTTGCCCTAATTTATGCATACATGTGAACATATGCCCTACCTCAGGGGACCTGGTCTATATCTAGGTTTTGGGACTTTGTTAGGAAATGAACCCCCTGTAATGGAATTAGAGAATCCTATGAAAGGAAAAGTCTGACCCAAGTGAGTAATGAGGCTGAAAGGTTGACATTCCATGCTTGACGTCTCTGGACACCAAAGTTAAGCATGCTGATGTGGTGCTCATTGTGTTGATTAGGTTGGGATCAGCAGATGCAATATCATTTGGTATGAATTGATAGAAACATGCTGAAAGTGAGCCCCACCCTAGAGGTTCTAGCACTGGAGGAAATATAAGCTCTATAGAGGAGGCAGGAGGTTCCTGCTGTCTTAGAATTTAAGAAGGCAATAGATAGTTATTGCTATAATCACATTATTTGGCAATTGGGTTAACTTTGAAACCATTTCAGCTTTTATAACTCACCTGGGGAAAAAATGAAAAAAACACTTTGGTAAGTTTTGTTTCTAAACGTACCCATTACAAACTAAGACAAACTGAGGCCAATGCAGGACATAGAGGAAGATGAAGTATTTATTTACACAAGCACATGTAATAGCCATTATAACAACTTACACATGTAAAGATACAGGAACTGACACACAAGGACTTCAGGAAAGCTGAGGGGTTCCATCACCACCACCACCACCAAGCTGGAATGTCAAAAGTGGGTCCATCACCTGGGAGAGAGAGACAGAGAATCTTCGGACTCATGTATTTTTATAATGGTCAGGAACAGGATGGTCACTCTTATCCAGAGAGGTAGAGGGGCAATGGGGCATTTTTTGTGAATTCTGTAATCTCAGTCTTTATAAACAGTTGTCCTTGGGGCTTTCAGCAGGAGGGAGCCTCTTAACATCTGAAGATCCAGTTGGCCTTGGGTGCTCAGCAAGAGAGAGTTTCCCAATATCTGAGGAGCCAGGTGGCCTGTCTAGCCGCCTGAGAAAATGGGGAACTTTTAAAATGAGAGAGCTTTGAGAAAAGCCTTGGGTAAACTCGCTTTCTCACACACTTAAACTGTCTTTTTTCATTGTGGCAGTAAACACCGCAAGTACTATTTATCTTGTACTTCTTAAGTGCCTAAATAATGCTTTATTGGCAAGGGCATTCCATTCCATTAACAATGCATCCTGTTAGCATATCTTTCCATCAAGTAAGTGACTGCCACAAAATAACACACCAGAATTTCAGGAGTTTTATTTGGTTTCAGCAAGTTTTCACAGGCTGTGAAGCAGTTATGCAGGTATCTTTCTCTACCCCTCTCTGTCTTCCCCTCTCTCTCCATTTCTCTCTGTCCTATCTAACCACGATGACATCAATAACAACAACAATAATAACTACAACAACAATAAAAAGACAACAAAAGGGAAAATAATATATAAAATTTAAAAAAAAAAGAATTTCTCTATAATAATCTTCCCTTGGGGTCACAGTACTCTTTTTCTTCCAATCTTGGTCTAAGGTTTTATCATCTATTGTCTAAACTATGAATTGGATTCTACCTTCTTCATTGTCTTATTAATTAATTAATTAACCTTTTTAACACTTTATTTTTTTATTTTTAAAAATTTTTTATTTAAGAAAGGATTAATGAACAAAAACATAAGGTAGGAGGGGTACAACTCCACACAATTCCCACCACCCAATCTCCATAACCCACCCCCTCCCATGATAGCTTTCCCATTCTCTAGCCCTCTGGGAGCATGGACCCAGGGTCATTGAGGGTTGCAGAAGGTAGAAGGTCTGGCTTCTGTAATTGCTTCCCCGCTGAACATGGGCGTTGACTGGTTGGTCCATACTCCCAGTCTGCCTCTCTCTTTCCCTAGTAAGGTGTGTCTCTGGGGAAGCTGAGCTCCAGGACACATTGGTGGGGTCTTCAATCCAGGGAAGCCTGGCCAGCATCCTGGTGGCATCTGGAACCTGGTGATTCAAAAGAGAGTTAACATACGAAGCCAAACAATTTGTTGAGCAATCATGGATCCCAAGCTTGGAATAGTGGAGAGGAAGTGTTAGGGAGGTACTCACTGCAAACTCTAATGTACTTCTGCTTTCAGGTATATATTTTGCAGTAGTTTATGGATACGTGTGAACATAAGCTCTCTCTCACAGAAACTGGTGTATATCTAGGTTATGGGACTTTGTTAGAAAGTGAACCACCTGAGATGAAATTAGAGTGTACTATAAAAGGAAAGGTCTCACCTGAGTAATGAAGCCGAAGGGTTGCCATTCCACATGTTGAAGTCTCTGGACACAGTCTGAAGTGAAGCATGTTGAGGTGGCAGTCGTTGCGTTGGTTAGGTTGTGATTATTTTTAAGGGTTTTATTTAGTTATTAATGACAAAGATAGCAGAAAGAACCAGATATCATTCTGGTACATGTGCTGCATGGGATCAAATTCAGAACCTCATGCTTGAGAGCCCAGTACTTTATCTACTGTGCCACATCTCGGACCATTTCATTTATTAATGAGAGAGAGAGACTGGGAGAGAGAGAGAGAGAGAGAGAAAGAGAACCAGAGCACTGCTGTTCTCTGGCTGATAGTGATGATTGAATCTGAGATCTCAGATCCTGGGGTAGGAAAACCTTTTGCATCACCATTATGATAACTCCCCAGCCCCATCACTGTCTTTTTATAATCTACGCAGTAATGAAATTGGTTGCAGTAAAGTATGTTGGTAAAATTCTGGAAAGATAGCATGTATCTCTGTATAAATTCAAAGTCCTCAACAAAGTTCTCCCTGTTTGTGTCCCTATCAGGCTTCCCAGTCTGATCTCAAGACTTCTGCATCCTACTTCAGAGCTTATGCCATACTTTTTTTCAGCTTATTAAAATGTGTAGCTCTTCTGGGCCAGAAAAATAGATCACCTGAATGATGTGCCTGTTTTGCTATTTGCAAACTTGTCCGCATCATGCTGATGGGGGGCATTAATGCTGTGATGTCTTTCCCTCATTCCCTTTCTGCCTCTCTCTATCTGACCCAGTGAGGTGAAGGTCTGCTGACAACAATAACAACAAAGTGTGAACCTTTCCACCATATGAATTGATCCCTGACTTGACCCCACTTTTGTCCCATTTTTGTATTCATACCTTATCCTCTGCCACACATTTTTGAGATTGATATAACTGATAGTGAGAAACAGAGGACTGAGAAAAACAAAGAAGAAAGACAATTGCAGCACTGTTCTACTGCTTATGAAGCATTTTCCCTGCAGTTAAAGGCTGGGAGCTTATCATTCTGACTTACATTTTTTTGTTTGCTTGCTTTTACCAGAACACTGATAAACTCTGATAAACCTGGAACTTTGTTGCTTCAGGCACAAGAGGCAATTTTCTCTGCATAGTCATTATGCTATCTACCCCTGTCCTCTTACTTTTTTTCTTTTTCTTTTCTTATCTTTTCTTTTAATTTACTTATTTTTTACTACTGTAGTTATTATTGTTGTTGTTGTTGATGTTGTCATTGTTGGGTAGAACAGACAGAAAATGGAGAGAGGAGGGGGAAGACAGAGAGAGGGAGAGAAAGATAGACACTTGCAGACCTGCTTAACCACCTGTGAAGCAGCTCCCCTGCAGGTGGGGAGCCGGGGCTAGAACTGGGATCCTCATGATGGTCCTTGTGCTTTGTGCCATGTGCACTTAACCTGCTGCTCTACCACCTGACTCCCTTAATTTACATATTTATAAAGTGGAAACACTGACAAGACCATAGGATAGGAGGGGTACAAATCCCAACAATAGAGCTCCATATCTCATCTCCCCTGATAGCTTTCCTATTATTCTTTATCCCTCTGGAAGTATGGACCCAGGATCATTGTGGGATGCTGAAGGTAGAAGGTCTGGCTTCTGTAAATGCTTCCCTACAGAACATGGGCATTGACAGGTCAATCCATACTCCCAGTCTATCTCTCTTTTTTCCTAATGGGGTAGGGCTCTGAGGAAGCAGAGCTCCCGGACACATTGGTGGGGTCATCTGTCCAGGGAAGTCCAGTTGGCATCATGGTAGCAACTGGAACCTGGTGGCTGAAAAAGAGTTAACATATAAAGCCATACAAATTGCTGATTAATCATGAAACTAAAGGCTGGAATATGTCAGATGAAGATTTGGGGTCTCTGTTTTGGAAATAGCTAGTAGGTCTATTTTAGTTACATTCCAAAGGGCCCATGACTTTATTAGTTTTTTCCTAAGTATGACATCTGATATGCATGTTGTGCTAAAATTTTGCTTCAGACCGTACCCATTACAAACTGAGACAAACTAAAGCTGACACAAGAAACAGATGAAGTTGAAGTATTTATTCACACAAGCAAATAGTCAGTATAAGGGCACAAACTTACACAGGTAAAGACACAGGGGGCTCAGATGAGGGGTAGACACATGGGAAGGGGGATTTCAACTGAGGAGCCCACAAACCAGTTGTCAAAAAGTCCCATAGTTTGTGCACTGTTTAGCTCTAAAAAACAGGATCTCATATAACCCCTGGGATGGGGGCATTCATTCTTATCTAAGGGGGGTCTGTGTTTGACCAGTGTCCCCTCTTGCATCACCCAGTATGGGTAAACATTCACATACTGTATACATAGGCTAAACAAAAGAGTAGTCATCTCTGGAATGTCCGCCTTTTCACAAGCGGAGTAAACTTAACAACCCATGGCTCCTACCAAAGTTTAAGCAAATGTCCTTCTTGTATACCTGACAAGATTTACCAAACCCTCCAGGTGGCCCTGGGGTTAAACTGAGAAGAGGGGTGGGGTTTCCTTGACTTCCCCTCACTTGTGATGGCTTTAGCTCTGAAATGGAGAACTTTAAAGAAATGAAATTTGTTCAAGAAACTCACTTTCTTACAGTTGATCCAGGTTCTTGTCTGGGGAGATGAGGTCATGGCTGGAAAAAGGGCTAGAAAGCTGGATTAGGGAAGAGAGTAGCTCCCAAATATGGGAAAAGTGTATAAATATTGTTGACTGTAAACCCCAGTGACTTGATCTGGGACTAATATTCAGTACAGGAGCCTATGTAACCTCTACATCCCCATAGGTCCAAGCTTGCATTCTGTGGTCATCAGTAGGAACATTCCAAGTTGCACAAATTTCAGGATCCATCTTCTTCAGGTAGTAGATAATATTAGCCAGCTTCCCTCCAGAGGATGGAATATTCTCTACCATTGTTGATCCATATTAAAGACAAGTTCCTATGGGGGACCACAAAAGGGTCCATTATGTTGTTCCTGATGGAGATGACCAGTAATGAAGAGAGGGATTTATTCTAGGTCTAGTCTCATCATGTTTGGGTGGGAATCCCAGAACTCCCTGACTGGGGTACCAGCAGATGGGGTAGCCTGATTTTGACCAAAGAGTCATCATTAAAGTATGCCAGTCTCTTGCCCTTATTTAGGTTATGTAGTCCTTAGTTTGATAAGGTTAAATTTGAAGTGACTGAATGAAATATAATAGGAAGTAGGTGTGGACGGTATTTAGGTCTAAGTAGAAATTATTTCATTAGATACTTTAAGGTATCTTTTTAGGTCTTTCCATGACTTGCTTGCTTCATTTATTGACTCAGTGCAAACTATTGTGTGCTTTTGCTTTAAGGTATATATTTTGCCCTAATTTATGGATACATGTGTATGTCTGCCATATCTCATGGGCTCTGGTCTATATCTAGGTTTCTAGGGTTTGCTAGGAAGTGAACCACCTAAAATAGAATTAAGGAGTCCTATGAGAAAGAAAAATTCTCACCTGTATGATGCTGCTGAAGGGATGACATTCCATGACTGATGTCTCTGGACACATTACGAAGTGAAGCATCCCGAGGAGGTACTCATTACATTGAATAGGTTGACATCAGCAGATGCATTGTCAGTTGGTATGAACTGAGAGAAGTATGCTTGAAAATGAGTCACAACCTAAAGGTTCAGGGACTGGAGGAAATTTGGACTTTATAGAGGAAGTGGGAGGTTCCTGCTGTCTTAGAGTTTAAGAAGGCAATATATAGTTATTTCTCTAATCAAATTATTTGGTAACAGAGTTGACTTGTAAGTCCCATTGTTAGGATTTGCTGTATCATACATGATCTCACCATTATTTGTCCTTTGATGTTATTTACATATAGCTGTCTCTTATAAAGTAACACCAATGGTAGCTTCTGCTCACCTGGTCTAAAGTTTTAAGAGAATAAACATTTTAAAGACTTAGCCTATGGTTTGTGCATTAAAAAGTTTGAGACATTCAATCAATTTTTCCCCTCTCACATTGATTAAATAGTCATTTATATGACTACAGGTTAATAGGAGTGTACATAAACACCATTTCCATCACCAAAAGACTGTGGCTCATCCCATCCTCCTGACCCACAGTGAAGCTGAGCATCCATTCTCACCTTCAACCCAGAGATTTTTACTTTAGTGCCCTACTTCAAACTCAGTTAGCTACTGCTTTGAGTTTCCCTTTCTTTTAATTTTTAAAAATATTTATTTATTCCCTTTTGTTGCCCTTGTTTTATTGTTGTCGTTATTATTGATGTCATTGTTGTTGGATAGGACTGTGAGAAATGGAGAGAGGAAGGGAAGGCAGAAAGTGGGAGAGGAAGATAGACACATGAAGATCTGCTTCACCACTTGTGAAGTGACTCCCCTGAAAGTGGGGAGCCGGGGGCTCAAACTGGGATATTCACGCTGGTCCTTGTGTTTTGCACCATGTGCGACTCCCTGAGTTTCCCTTTCTGTTCTTCTTTCTCAACTTCTGTTTATGAGTGGGATCATACCATACTTGTCTTTTGTCTTTCTGAATTACCCCACTTAACATAATTCCTTCTAGTTCTATCCAAGATGGGTAAAAGAATGTGGGTTCATTGTTCTTAATAGCTTCATAGTATTCCATTGTGTATACATACCACAGTTTTCTCAGCCATTAAGCCATTCTTGGGCACCTGGATTAATTTCAGATTTTAGCTATTATGAATTGTGAACATAGGTGTACACATATCTTTTTGTTGGGTGTTATTGGAGTCCTTGGGGTATATCACAAGAGAGGGATTCCTGGGTCATAAGGAAAGTCCATGTCTAGCCTTGTGAGAGTTCTCCAGACTGCTCTCCACAGAAGGTGGATCAATTTACATTCCTACCAGCAGTGCAGAAGGGTTCCTCTGTCCCCACAACCTCTCCAGCATTTGTTGCTGCTGTGCTTTTTGATGTATGCCATTCTTACAGGAGTGAGGTGGTATCTCAATGTTGTCTTAATTTGCATCTCTCTGACAATCAGTGACCTGGAACAGTTTTTCATATGTTTGTTAGCCTTTTGGATCTCCTCTGGAGTGAATGTTCTGTTCATATCCTCTGCTCATTTTTGTATGGGTTCATTTGACTTTTTGTCACTAAGTTTGTTGAAGAGTTAACATGCAGATGAACCTAAGGTTTTGTTGGGGATATGGTGTCAGAGTTGGGAATAGGACTAAAAAGCTGAATCAGGAAACAGAGTAGCTCCCAAATATGGGGAAAATATATAAATATTGTTAACTGTAAATTCCATCATTTGATCATGGGCCCATATTCAGTGCAGAACCCTTTGTAACCTCTGCAGCTCTGTAGGTCTGAGCTTGTATTCTGTGGTCATGACTAGGAACATTCCAGGCTGTACTAATTTCAGGACATATTCCTCAGATAGTAGGTAGAGTATGTTGGCCTAACCTTTCTTTAGAGAATGGGGCTGCCCCTACCATTGTTGATCTTCATAGGAAGTAATGTCCCACAGGGGCCCCCAAAGGGGTCCATTATGTTGTTCCTGATAGAGATGACCAGTGATAGTGGAGACAGGGATCTGTTAGAAGTCTAGGCCCATCATGTCTGTATGGCAATCCCAGGGTTCCCAGACTAGGGCCACAGGTGATGGCTTATTTGGTAGTAACCAAAAGAGCCGTCATTAAGTAAGTCAATCTCTTGCCCTAATCCAGATTTAGTAGTCCTTACTTTGACAAGTTTAGCCTTAGAGTAACTGAAGGATGTAATGGGAAGTAGGTGGAGAGGGTATCTACGTATAAGTAGAAATTATTTGGTTAGGTACTTTATATTGTCTCTTTTACATCTTCCTACTTGCCTGCTGCATTTATTAAGTCACTGCAAACTGTTGTGTACTTTTGCTTTAAAGTATATATTTCCCCCTAACTTATGGATACATGTTTACATATGGCCTATCTCATGGGCCTTGGTCTATATCTAGGTTCTGATGCTTTGTTAGGAAATACACCACCCAGAGTAGAATTAAGGAATCCCTTGAGCTAGGAAAGGTATAACCAAAGTAATAAATTATAGGGTCGATATTCCACATCTGGCATCTTTGGACACATTCAAAAGTGAAACATGTTGAGGTGAAACTGGTTGCATTGATTAGGTTGAGATCACTAGATGGAATAGTAATTGGTTTGAATTGAGAGACATGCAGGAAATTGAGCACCACCCCTGAGGTTCTAGGACTCGGAGAAATATTGGTTTTATAGAGAATGGGGAAAGTTCCCACTGTCTTAGGATTTAAGAGGGCAATACATAGTTATTGCTATAACCAAACGCTTTGAAAATTTGTTTACTTTGAAATCCCATTGTTAAGATTTGCTATATCATGCAAGACCTCACCATAATTTATGTCATTTAATGCTATTTACATATTATTGTATCTTATAAAATGATGTAACAAGTTTCTTCTTTTCTCCATGGTCTAAGATTATAGGTTATTTAATATTTTCAAAGAAAAAATATTATTGAAATGTACTAACAATTTGAGTTCAATCAAGTTACCAGTTTTAAACCTTAAGTGCTTAGATTGAAGGAATATATACTCAGAACTGGGGTCTATGAACCAAAAAGTTTGATATATTCTATCTATATTTTTACCTTTCATACTGGTTAAATAGTGATTTGTAAGACTATAAGTTAATAGAAGTATATATTAACACCATTCTGACCACCAAAGGTCTATTTCCCTCCCCATATGTCCTACAATGAAGCTGAAAATCTACCCTCACTCTCCACCCAGAGATTTTTACTTTGGTGCAATACTCCAAACTCAGACTCTGCTTTGAGTTAGTTTCCCTTTATGTTCTTCTATTCCCCCAATAAAGAAAAGAAAAATAAACTGGGGTGAGTGAGTGACAGTGTGATAAAAATAATGTATCTCATTATTAGAGAAGGTAGCTGAAGTAAATGTCAATCTATGTTTGATTTTGATTATATCTTGTATTACCAGTTTTTGAAAAAAACAGGAACAAATGACTTTCCTCTTTAAAATAATTCCATTATGTGGCGTAAGTGAAGAACAGTAGTCATATGTTATAACATCAACTTTTCCCTGCATTGGTAGAAAGATGGTGAACTGCATTTTGTTTATGAATCTAGATTTAAAGTTACAATATTAAAATTTCTTAGAACTTCTTCCATATTTTATTTTATTTATTCCAATTCAATATTTTAGATAACAAAATTCACCTAGTGCAAGTGTTCCATTTATTTATTATTTTAGTTAGTTGTTTTTATTTTTTGCCACCAGCATTTTCCTCCTGTGTGATGAAATCACTACTCCTGGTGGCTATTGTGTTTCCTTTTTTAAAATATAGAAATAGAGAAAAGAGAGAGGAAGATAAAAAGATATCTGGAGTTGAAAGGCATGGTTTATGAAATAGCTGTGATCTGATCTCTTTATCATTAGTAAAAAAAAAAAGTGTGCCCCATAATTTTGTTTAAATAAATTAAAAAACAACAACCAGAACACCTTAGGACTGGGTAGTGGCTCACCTAATTGAGCACACATGTCACATTACTTAAGGACTTACTTTCTAGTCCCTGGTCCCCACTTGTAGGGGAAGAAGCTTCACAAGTGGTGAAGCAGGGATTCTGGCATATCTTTCTTCCTCCCTATCTCCTGTTCTTTCTAAATTTATCTTCCTCTATCCAACAAAATATATATTTTTTTAAAAACATACTCCTACTGTAGATAGTCCTTAAGGGAAAAACAAGCCTCGGGTAGTACGTCATTACCTCCCTTGATTAGCCTAAGAAAACACTACCTTGGAGATCTGTAAATACTATTAATAACATGCCTAGTTGATTCTGCCAATATTTTATCTACATCATTTATTTATCTTTGTGTTAAGGGTCTCTATCATCACTAATATTGGACAGAACTTTTAAATTATAATTTTTATCCTTAGAGAGGTAGATGATAGACAGATAGATAGATAAATAGATAGATAGATGGTAGATGATAGATAGATAGATAGATAGATAGATAGATAGATAGATAAGATAGGTAGATAGATAGATTTCCCCAGCTTATGGTGGTGCTGGGGACTGAACCTGGGATTTTGAAGCCTCGGGTATGGAAGTCTTTTTGTTCAGAGCTTACACTATAGCCTGCAAGAGAAAGACTGAAACCACCACCAGAGATCCTTGGAACCATTCAGAGAATAATTTGTTTACTGGAAGTTTCAGACAGCTTTTTATCATCACAGGGAGTATATGTTGACACACATTTGAGATCAAAATAACATATTTTTGAGTTGATTTTCTTTAATAAAAGATCAAAGTTACAACACCTGTGTATGCAGATAAAGATCAAGATTAAGACATCTGCATGTATCATTAACCTAATGATTGAATGCCTTAAGTTAGTACCCCATTATCTAGAAAGCATCTGAAGGAAGTAACATACCACAAAGAAACAACCCTAAGGGAATAATTCACTGTGCTGGTTTTCCAGTCAACTTTGAGATCAAGATGAGGTTTTCCTCATTTTGCAAATGTTGGTGTCCTACATCTCCCCCCTTTAATTTAATATGATGGAATAAGCAAACTTGTGCTTAGGCAGGCAATGAAAGATACACAAACAGAAAATATATTGCAGCTAATAACAACATCCCCATTACTACTTCCTTAACCTGAGAAATATGTGGCAACCAGTTAGTCAACCAACTGAAAAGACTCTTAAGATCCAGAGTCCTGTTTAATTTCTTTAGCTAAGAAATGTAAGTTTTGAATTTCTCTTCTGATGGGCAGGCTATTGTCAATAAGGTTAAAACAGCACATATTTTTAACATCTTGCACCCATGATTGTGTAATAGTAATATATAATATAAAGATACCTGATTGTCAAGAATAGCTCTGCACAGTTTGTCCTGCTCTTGAGACAGTAAGATGATAGTTGTAGAAGTATCATTGAGAGACTTGGCTAAAGAGAAAGCAAGGACATTAATAGTTCTAGAATTATGTGCCACCAAGTCAGGAACTCCTACAAGGGATATAGCTAGACTAACAAACTCAGCTTTACTTAGAAGAGCAATGCCATCTAATTCACAGTGCTCGAGACTCACAAGACTATGTGTTGGATGAGCATGCAAAGCATCAGGATTAGGCAGGGATAGAGCCAAATGGCTGAGACTACATATAGCATTACACAAGAAATTAGCAAGAATATATTTCAAAGTTTTTTCTTCCACAAGTTAAAAAAAAATCTCATTTTAAGGGGAACATGTATGACAGCATAAGACATGTCATATGAAGGACAATTCCACTGTTTTCTACTGGGTGGGGATAGACAGGTTTTGAACAGTTTTATATCCTGGAACATGTAGCATTATAGTTAGCAACAATAGGAGTAGTTAAATAAAGAGCATCTTTAGGTAATTTATATGAAGGTGTACCCCAGTTATGTGAACAGATATACTTCATACCAATATTAAAATCATTAATCATGGTTTTACCCTGGATATCAGGAGGGTTCCTACACACAGGGATAATGTAAATTCCAGCAAGGTACCTGAAGACAGGGCCAAAGACAGAAGTGGAGCATCATAGGACCTTGCCCTCAACATGGATCAACAACACTAGAGAATGTTCCATCCTCGGAAAGGAGGATGGATAACATACTCTGTGTTCCACCTGAGGAAGATGAGTCTTGAAATTGGGGCAGTTTAGAACGTTCCTACTGATGACCATAGAATGTGAGCTCAGATCTATAGGGATGCAGAGTTCACATAGGCTGCTAAGCTAAATATGGGTCCCAGATCAGATACAGATATTTTACAGTCAAAAATATTTATACAACTTTCCCATATTTGGGAGCTACTCTCTTTCTTGATCCAGCTTTTTGGTACTTTTTCCAGACATGACATCATCTTCCCAGACAATAAATTGGATCCACCTGCATATCAGATGTCAGGCTCAGGAAAAAAAAATAGTATAGTCATGGTATCTTTAGAATATAACTAAAGTAGGACTACTATACAAAATAGAGACCCCCCAACTCTTTATCTGAATTATTTCAACCTTAGGTTCATGATTAGTCAACAATTTGTTTGGCTTTATATGTTAACTTTTTTTTCAGCCATCAAGTCCCAGATGCTAACATGATGCCAACCAGACTTCCCTGGGCAGATGACCCCACCAATGTGTCCTGGAGCCCCACTTCCATAGAGACCTGCCCCACTAGGGAAAGAGAGAGACAGGCTGGGAGTATGGATCGACCTGCTAACACCCACATTCAGTGAGGAAGCAATTACTGAAACCAGACCTTCCATCTGAACCTCATAATGACCCTGTGTCCATACTTCCAGAAGGATAAAGAATAGGAAAGCTACCATGGGAGGGGATGGAATACAGAGTTCTGGTAGTGGGAATTGTGTGGAGTTGTACTCCTCTTATCCTATGGTTTTTGTCAGTGTTTCTTTTTTATAAATAATTTTTTTTTAAAAAGTGGGGCATGTTGGCTATTTCATCCAGCTTTACTCATACAGTATTGTCTCCATAATGAAAAATGCTCAAAAGGGTCTTAATACTCTGGCTGGGAATCCAGATGTGAGTGGAGGTCAGTTCTGGGAAAGCATAAGCATACCCTCTACCAAAGGCTATTAAGAGATCAGGCCCATCAAATTGATGGGGTTTACAGTCAACAATATTTAGACACCTTTCCCATATTTGGGAGCTACTCTCTTCCCTGACACAGCTTTTTGGTCCTTTTCCCATCCATGACATCATTTCCCTAGACAGTATCTTGGAGCCACTTGCATATCATGTTTCAGGCTGGGGGGGGATGAGAGAGAGGAGAGATATAGATAGATAGATAGATAGATGGATAGATAGATAGATAGATAGATAGATAGATAGATAGATAGATAGAGAGAGAGAGAAACTGGTATAGCCACTAGCCACCACTAGCCACAGGCCCTCTTTGGAATATAACTAAAATATGCCTACTAGCTATCTACAAAATGGAGGACCCCCCAATTCTTCATCTGCACTATTCCACTATTCTATTAGGTTCATGATTAGTCAACAATTTGTTTAGCTTTGTATGTTAACTCTCTTTTCAGCCACCAGGTTCCAGATGCTAGCATGATGCCCAGCAGACTTCCCTGGACAGAAAACCCCATCAATCTGTCCTGGAGCTATGATTCCTCAGGACTCCACCCCACTAGGGAAAGAGAGAGGCAGACTGGGAATATGGATCAACCTGTCAATACCCATTTTAAGCGAGAAGCAATTACAGAAGCCAGACCTTCCACCTTCTGCACCCCACAATGACCTGAGGTCTTTAACCCTCAGAGGGTTAAAGAATAGAAAAGCTATTAGGAGAGGGGATGGGATATGGAGTTCTGATGATGGGAATTGTGTGCAGTTGTGCCCTTCTCATCCTATGGCTTTTTCAGTGTTTACTATATATATAAAAGATCAGGTCCTTTTATTTTTTCTGTTTCTGGATCCTTCCAAAAAAAAAAACAGTCCTTTGGGGGTATTACTATTTGGTCTATATTTGTGTGCCAGAACACTTTCTTTAGATCCATTTGAGAAAAAAAAATTAAAGTAACTAGTATTAGGTTTAGAGTTCTTTGTTGGGATTTATTTCCTATTCCCCTTTTTTGTTTTTATAGTTGCAATTTAAGTGTGTGGTGTGCACATTATACTATGCCTTGGCCTTGGGGATTATACGGGATGATGATATATGTTTGATTCCCCACAAATTGTAAAATTCATCAAATTGTTTCCTAGTATATCCAAGTCCATTATCAGTTTTTAGAAAAGCTGAGATGCCCATAAGTGAGGAAGATGCCAATAAATGGGCGATAATATGAGTTTTCTTTCCTGTTAAAAAGGTGGCATTTAACATTCTTGAATCTACAGAAAGATGAACATATCTTAATTTTCTGAAAGAAGGATAGTGGGTTACATCAGTTTTCAAATGTGATTAGCCTTAATTTTTCAGGAATTAACATCAGTATGACAGGGTTGAACTAGAGGAGCACCATTTGGACAAGATTGTATGATCTGTGCAACCTGATCTTTAGTAATATTAAATGAATGTTTTAAATTTCTTGAAGGCTGATGTAATAATTCATGAGAAAGATGTGTTCTATGGATTACCACATATTAGTGACCTAGGAAGTCCAAAATGAAACCTGAGATGAGTAATAAAGAGAGGACAGGTACAGCTTCTAACAGCTTCTCTGAGCTTGTTAAGCAGATCAGAGAGGATTTCTTTATTATGTCTGACTTGAGCCATTTCAATATTTCATGTGACATAGGTTGCATATGCTGAATCAGATACAAGATTAAAAGCTTGAGGAAATTTTTAAAGAGCAAGAATAATAGTTTGTAATTCCTGTTGCTATAGTGACATTCTATATGTTTGGATAACTTTATCTCCCAATATACTATGATATCTGATTTTTCTAGAGCTACTATGAATACTGTGAATACTGTGAGCACTTCTGGAATAGGCTGATTTACACATAATTTTGGAAATATCTAATTAGAACAGGAAAAGAAATTCACAAGAGGATGTGAACTCACATTATGGTTATCAGTAATGCCAGAAAAATCAGTGGTTATCAGTAATGCCAGAAAAATCCACAATTGCCAGAAACTAGAGAATTGACATATGTGGGAAACTTGCTTTTTAGTAAAGGGAACAATAAATGTTCCTACTTCTCATCTCATCAATTGTAATACTCTGTGTCAGAGTTTAACAATGAGCTTAGTCACATAGCTCAACCTGAGGCTTTTCCTCATTTTGCAAATGTTGGTATTATGCTGTCTTCCAGCCTTTAAACTTAGGTAGAGTAAACTACACCCCAAATATATATGTGGTATGTATGTGTCTGTGTGCACGCATGTACAAGTCTGAGGATTTTGTGATTATCTCTATACAAAATAGCTGCAGTTCTAGCTTAAATGAGAAAGATTTCAGAGAAGTATTTTGCCATCATTGTGCAAATGATGTGACCCTGAGAATTTATCATCATTGTGACATTGATAATACCAGAATTCAGATCCCTAAGTACTTCCACCAGTGCATACTCAAACACAACTTGTGCTTTAAGCTTGCACTACCTTGCCTTATTTATTTACTACAAAAATATATCAAGCTTACAGAGATTTCAGGAACACCATTTCAATATTGACACCTATGACACTAAAGTGATTGTTTTAATACCTGGATGAATATTTACCCCCAAAGAAAGAATCCTTCAAACAAAGCAAAGCTCATAGACATGCATGTCTTAAATGACCAGATTTAATACTTAACATTTGAACATCAACTGGAAATTAATGTAAGTAAGAATGCTGAAGCAGAATAGCAGATATACTTGAAACAGTATGCTTCCTTTGAAAAAGAATCCACATTTGCCTAATAGGAGGCATAATAATAACATACATAAATTTTTGACAGTACAGCATCAGTATTACATACCAAGCGTGTACAAAAGATAGTTTCTTTTGAATAGTCATTTCTGAGATAAGTTTTATTTAAAAAAATCTTATAAATAGTATTAAATGACATAAATAATGATAAAGTCTTGTATGTAATCCCTTGGGCTTTAATCATTTTCCTTTATACTTGTTTTGATACCATTTGATACTACATCTGCTGATCTCAACCAAGTCAATGCAACCAGTACCACCTTGACATACTTCATTTAGGATTGTGTTCAGAAACTCCAGGCCTAGGATGTCAACCCTCCAGTCCCAAAAATCAGGCGAGACCTTTCCTAGCTCTTAGGACTCCCAAGTTCCATTTCAAGTGACATACCTCGTGGCAGAGTTATAGAATCAAGATATAGAACAGGGCCCATAAGATAGAGAACATGTGCACAGGTATCCCTAAGTTAGGGGAAAATATATACCTTAAAAGTAAAAGTACAATAGTCTACAGTGACTCAATAAGTGCAGCAAGCACAAGAAAGACCTAAAAAAGATGGTATAAAGTACTTAATCAAATATTTTCTACTTAGACCTAGATAACCTCCTTACCTACCTCCTATTTCACTTCCCTCAATCACTCTAAGACTGACATTGTCAGATAAAGGAGTACAAAAGCTGGATAAAAGCAAGAGACCAACACATTCAAATGGTGGCTTTTGGTCACAACCAGGCCACCCCATCATCTGGGGCCCTAGTCAGGGAATCCTGGGATTCTCACATAGATATGATGGGCCTAGACCTCTAACAGAACCCTCTCTCCACCATCACTGGTCATTTCCAACAGAAACAACATCAAAAACGCTCCTGTAACTTCTATAGGACTTTGCCCTCAATGTAAAGTAACAATGGTAGAAATTGCCTCACTCTCTGAAGGAAGGGTAGGTAAACATACTCTGTCACTCAATGAAGACTGGTCCTGAAATGAGTGCAGCCTAGAATGTTCCTAGCTATGACCATGGAATGTGAGTTCAGACCAGTGGGGATGCAGAGGTTACAAAGATTCCTGTGCTAAGTATAGATAGACATGGATCCTAGGTCAGATGGATGGGGTTTACCAAAGTATTTATATACTTTTCTCATATTTGAGAACTGCTTTCTGCCCTGATCCAGCCTTCTAGTCCTATCCCCAACTCTGACACCATATTCCTAGACAATACTTTAGCCCACCTGCACTTTAGCTTTTGACTCAAGCAAAAATTAGTAAAGTCATGGTCCACTTGGAATAAACCTAAAATAGACTTACTGGCTTCTTTCAACATGAAGACCCCAAATCTCATTTGCTATACTCTTACCTTTATGTTCCTGATTATTAAACAATATGTTCTGCTTAATATCTTAATGTTTTTCAGCTATCAAGTTGCAAATATTATCTGAAGCCAACCTGACTTCCCTGAGCTCACCAATGAGTCTTGGAGCCCCAATTCTCCATGGCCCTTGCCTACTAGGGAAAGATAGAAACAGGCTGGAGGTATGGATCAAACTGTCAAAGTCCATGTCTAGTGGAGAAGCAATAAATATCTTTGATCCATACTCCCAGAGGGATAAAGAATAGAAAAACTTTCAATATATGGAATGGGTCTATTGGTGGGTACTGTACCCCTCTTATCCCACAATCTTGTCAGTTATTATTTTATTTATTAAGTATTATATTATTTTTATTAATGTTTAACATTGACATTAAATACAATAGTTTGTATGTGCATAACATTTCCCAGTTTTCCATATAACAAGACAACCCTGAGTATGTCCTCTGTCATCCTTTTTAGACCTGTATTCTCCCACCCACTCACCCCAGAGTCTTTTATTTTGGTGCAATACACCAATTTCACTTAGGTTCTACTTGTGTTTTCTCTTCTTTTTTTTTTTTTTCAACTTCTGCCTGAGAGTGAAATCATCCTATATTCATCCTTCTATTTCTGACTTATTTCACTTAACATGAATTTTTTAAGGTCCATCCAAGATTGGGTGAACTTACCATTTTTGATAGCTGAGTATTATTCCAATGTGTATATACCACAACTTGTTCAGCCACTCATCTGTTGTTGGACACCTGGGTTGCTTCCAGGTTTTGGCTATTACAAATTGTGCTGCTAAAAACATATGTGTACACAGATCTTTTTGGATGGGTGTGTTAGGTCTCTTAGGATCACCAGGAGAGAAATTGCAGGATGATAGGATAAGTCCATTTCTAGCCTTTTGAGAGGCTGGAAATATTTTGTCCCAAATATTTTGATAGCTTGTGTCTTCATTTTCATTGAACTCTTGAAATATTTCTTCCTTGATTTCCTCTTTGACCCAGTAGTTGTTAAGGAGTGTACTGTGAGACTCCACATTTTGGGACTATTATTAATCTTTTGTTGATTGTTAAGTGTTAGTTTAATTCCACTGTGGTCTGAGAAGATGCTTGGGGTTATTTCAATGCTCTTCAATTTGCTAATGCTGTCTTTGTGTCCTAAAACATGATCTGTCCTTGAGAATGACCCATGTGGACTTGAATAAAATGTGTATTTCAGTTTTTTGGGGTGAATGACTCTGAAAATGTCCAATAGTTCTAGTTTATCTCCTCATTTAGCTCTCTCATGTCTTTATTGATTTTCTTCCTGGATCATCTGTCAAGTTGAGAGAGTGGGGTGTTGAAGTCCCCTACTATCACTGTGTTGCTGTTAATATATTGTTGTAACTCTTTCAGTAGATGTTTGATGTATTTAGATAGGTTCTCATTGGGTGCATAGAAGTTAATATTGTTAAGGCCTCTTGATTGACTGATCCTCTGAGCATTAAGTAGTGTCCATCCTTATCTTTTAATTTTATTTATTTAAAGTCTATCATGTCAGATATGAGAATAGCTGTTTCTGCCTTTTTTGTGGGCCATTGGCTTGTATGATAGTTTTAAATCCTTTCACTTTGAGTCTGTGTTTGTCTTGTTGAGTAAGGTGTGTTTCCTGTAGACAGTATATTGTTAGGTTGTGTTTTCTGATCCATCTTTCTACTCTGTGCCTTTTAATAGGTGAATTCAGGTCATTGACATAGATTGATATAAAAGATTGAAGAGATTTTAATGTCATTCTTGTAGATTTTTAGAGTGTTCTGATATATGGCCTATTTATGGTAGTCTTATTGTTTATAGGAGACCTTTCAGAATTTCTTTCAGGGCAGGTTTGCTGATAGTTGAGTCTTTAAACTGTTGCTTGTCTGAGGTTTTGATGCTTCCATCTAGTCTGAATGACAGTCTAGCAGGATACAGTAGTCTTAGTTAAAAGCTTTTCTCATTGAGCACTCAGTAGATATCTTGCCATTCTCTTCTGACCTGTAGTGCTTGTGTAGAGAAGTCTGCTGCTAATCTTATGGGTTTTCCTCTGTAGGTGACTCTTCATTTTTCTCTTGCAGCCTTCAGGATCCTTTCTTTATCTTTATTCCTTTCCATTCTGAATATGATGTGTCTCTAAATCTGTGTTAATTCTGTTTGGGACCCTCTGAGTGTCTTGAACCTTTATATTTTGTATGTTGTCTAAAGAAGTTCTCATCTATTATGTCCTGAAGAATGTTTTCTTCTCCTCTCTCTCTTCTTCTGCTAAGCCAATAATGAGTATATTATTTCTTTTGAAGTCATCCAAGAGGTTTCTGTTGTTTTCAGACTCTCTTAATATCCTTTTGAGATCTCTTACTTCTTTTTTAGTTGTCTCTAATTTGTCCTCGATCTTTCTAGTTCTGCCTTCAGCCTCATTGATTCTATTCTCTCTAACCTCTACTGTATTCTGGAGTTCATCTATTTTTTTACCCTGTTCTATAAGTTTTAACTTGTTCAGCTCCTTGTGTTCTTAGCTCATCTATTTCAGCTTTCAGCTCTCTAATAACCTTGAGATAATTAGTGTTTTCTTATAATCACTTATTGTTTCTGAATTTCTGATGACAATTCTTTCCAACTCTTTACTCACTCCTGTGATTATTTCCTTAACTAGTATTTGGAGGTTGACCTCATTATTTTGTTTTGCAACCTTTGGGGGCTTTTAGTTGGACTCTTATCCTGGTTCATTTCTCCAATATTTCTTCTTATTGGTTTAACCATTTTATATAGTATGGTATGAGGTCCCTCTCTCAGTACTTTTCAAATTAATGATCATTCTTGCCTGGATTGACTTGTGTCTAAGTAAGGTAATTAAAGGGTTCACAGTTGTGTAAATTGACAGTTATTTCAATATTATTGAATCCCTGAGTTGGAGCACAGTGGCTTAAAAGCCTCTTTTGTTCTTTTTATTCCCTGTAGGCTCTGGGAGCCTGAGGGCTTTTAAACTATAAGTGGTCTTGTTAGCTTAATCACTGTCTCCTGACTAAGAGTTAAAGCAAGGTGGGGCAGAGATAATCCAGTGGTTATGCAAAGATACGCTCACAGCCCCACTGCAAGGCCACTCAGGTACAGATCTTCTCCTGAGTTTCCTGGTCAGTTCTCTGTCCCCTGGTGTCAGCCCAGGACCTCCCCACTGCTGCTACAGCCTCTGAGGATAGTAGCAATGGAGACTCACAGTTGCATTTGGTGAGTCTTAGGGGCATCCTCTCCTCCATTTCGTTATCTTTTTGTTGGTGAATGAGATTGGAGATGGTGTCTCAACTGGTAAACTGCTGGAATGTTACCAGCCACTTAATCTCTCCCTAAGTTCCTCTCTATTCACGAGCCACATATATTTGCACTCACCATTGATTTGGGGGGTTCCTCAAGTTGTTTTAGTCCTGTTTTTTGTGGGCCCAGATGATCTCCTTTGGTATTCCTATTTGACCCAGGAGAGGAGAGGAGAGAACCACAACTGTTGCTGCTCCATATCCCTACCCTGTCAGTTATTATAAAATCAGACTCACACACACACACACACACACACACACACACACACACACGGACACACATACACTTCTTTAGATTCAGACTCTGTTGCCAAGGCATGTTTATTATTAAATATGCCTTCTGAGCGAAATCTACAAGGATATTGCAGATTTTTCACATCTTGTCTTATTGTAAATTCTCCTACTGAAAGAGGGTCATTTCCAAGGAAGGAAAGCTTTTTTATAGGTAATACTTATGGACGTTCAATGCTAGAATATTTAAATGCTTGTCATCTGTGAATTAGTGCAACCAAAGACAACAGCTTATATTATGCTATATGCCAGGTAGTTTTTTTTTTTGAGTGAAAACATAGAAGGTATTTTAGAGTAATACCTCATTAATACCTCATAATATGAAGCATTTAGACTAATAGAGCATTATGTGAAGTAACACACTTATATATTAATAATTTCAAATATGTAAGGCTTTTCATATAACCCACATAGTAATTACATAACATACAATGAGTTAAATGATCTAGGGTAAAAAGATTAGTCATGGTTAACTTAGTATTGCAGTTTTAGCATAGGGAAAACAACTTGCCCCACTAGATTTTAGCAATGTACTGTATTCCATAGCAACCGATTTATTTCTACAAGGGCATAGGATAAGGTCTAGCGGTTCTACAACTGACTTTCTTGTCTGAAGCTCTGAGGTCACAGGTTCAATTCCTGGCACCATTACTGAGCAGTACTCTAGTAAAAGGGGAAAAAAAATCTACAAAACAAAATCACTAAACTACAGTAATACATTAATTCTGAGCTTCATTAAGTATTACACTAAGTAATACACTTCACTAAATGTATTATTTCTCTGAGTCACAAGGGACCAAAACCCAGGGTAGTCCTAATATTCTTGATAATGAACTTAGATTTGAGAAACTAATAATGTATATTTCTTCTTACACGGATAGCAAAATGTAGGTTTCCTGTTGAGAACCAATACTATACTTTCAGTACTTCCTGCATTAGTAACAGTGACAGACACAATATAATCTGGTTTCAAAGTGCAAATAAAACAAAATACCTAAGACAATTACAAGTAAAAATTACAACAACTAAAATGTTGCAAAAGTACACATTAAGTCCCTATGCTCATGTATAATTGTACAAATGTTAATTTTCTCATTACAATGGAAATTCAATAAATTAAATTGGTGGCTAGAGGAAGTAATTAAATAATTGTGTATAATGCATGCCAAAGGAGGAAAAACTCCTCTACACAGAGGTGAAAAGAAAAGAAGGAAAACAACAAAAATACCACTATATCAGTATTTGTACAAGGTCCATACAGCATAAAACTGATGCAGGTTAAGTAAAGCATCAGTAGTGAGGAAGAGCAAATATGGACATAAAGTACCCATTTCAACACATTCTCCTGGGCTGCCTTTTCAGATATTTAATATATCTTTCCAAAGTGTTCCCAAGTCAAAGTTATTCTTTTTCATGTGCTCATAAAAATGTGATCCAAGTTTCAATTAATGTTCAATTTTGTTAAATAACTTGCATTTCACTAATCAAAACAAAGGATTTAAAGGAGCCCAGTGAGCAGTGCAGCCTTTCCTTGGTCTGCCATGCATATCAACAGTGTGCATCTAACAATGTTTTCTTAATTTGAGCATAACAAGATGAATTACCTACTATCTATTCCTATGGGATTCTTTGGCTTTCAGATTAAACATGTACTGTGACTTGTCATCTTGCCACATTTTCTGCATTTCCATTTTATAAAATCATAAATAAGAAAACCTTGCTACTTTGGGGCATAGCACAGGTGTTTGATTCAGCTGAGTCTCAATGTCTTAGAAATTGTATTCATCCTTTTATTAGCATTAGCATTCTGGCCCTCCTGGTCAGACTTTTTCAGCTGAAAGATTCCTTATTGTATTCAAATCTTGTTCGATAGGAGTTGTTTCTGTTACTCAGTTTGTGAAGAGTTTTAGAAATGGAACTGGGTCCACAGCAAAAAACACCAACTGTTTTCCTGGAAAGACAGAGAATAGATTTCAAACATCAGGTGGAGAATATGAACATAACACAGAATATGCTTTCTGAGTATGTTTTAAAATATTAACAAAGTTCATTTCATTCTCCCTCTAAAACTAAATAAATTAACAGTCCTGCCACTTTTCATTAGTGTTACTGAATTTCCCATAAGAGCTAGGCATATTTTTGCAAGACATGCATAGCTCAAAAGATAGTTAATGAGAGAGCAAAACCCTGAGGCCTTCTCCACTTCTTCCTGCTCTCCTTTCCTAGAGACCTTTGCTTTAGTGCAATGCATCACACCCAGTCCAAGTTTCACTTTGTGTTATATTTTGTGTTTGCTTCTTAAGTTCCACCTATAAGTGAGATCACCCAATATTTGTCTTACCCTTTCTGGCTTCTCTCATTTTACATGTTGCCTTCAAATTCCATCCAAGACAATTATATTTATTGCTGTTGTTATTGTTGGTGTTGACAACATTCATTTCTTACGACTTTTCACATTAAAAATATTTTCCCATGTAAATTATGGTTAATAACACCTTATATTTACCACATAATGGAATTCAAAGGATTAACTCAGAGCATGTATTTTCTTCTCATCAAAGATTAAGCAAAATGCATCTGTCTTTCCATTATGGCTACTACTGAGGAAAAGAAGCAAATTGAGAGCTTGGTAAATGTCATCCACATTGGAATATTTCTATTTCTTTATGAAGAGATTTTACATAATATGAACATTTAATTTACATGGGCAGTGATGAATACAAAGAGAAAGTTTTCAAAAATTGAAAGGGTAATTAAGTGACTAATTTATATTCACAATGAAACAAACAAAAAGCCAACTAACTCAGATGTCTTCTCATTTATGCTCTGCTATAATTGCAGCAAACACCAAACAGCTTTTATTAATCACTAACATAAAGCTTTATTGGATAAACTATATATACACCTAACAAATAGACTAAATAAATCTCAGGAAATGACTGGTATTCATACTAATGTTACTCCAAAGTTTGTCAGCCAACTATTTAAAGATGTTTCCCTTTATAACATCACCCATGCCACAGACATCGCTTACTACCCCCAAAGTCAAATGGTTGTTGAGAAGGCCCGCCAAATGCCTAGGCTCAATTAAGTAAAGAAATAAGGGGAGATACATCCTCCCAATATTCAGTTGGCTAAGGCACCAAACCTCTTTTTCTATAAAAAATTTGAATCAGATGCCCTGCTAACCACGGGAAGCAGATTGTTTGTGTTTCTTTCACAGGAATCCTGGGAAAAACCATCTGGACCCCTGTACACTCTGACATCACCCACTAGATGGCATGACTACAGTGGCACACCCCCCGAAACCCATGATATGACCTGGCATGATCTGAAGAACCTGATTCATAGACTCCAAGGACAGAACTTTCGTACTGCCTGTCTACCCTTCCTGCTTCTGCTTTGTCTGTCATGTTTTGGCAGTTCCAGCTCACTTTCTATAGAAAAGTGGAATTCCAGTGGCTGACCTTCCCTATGGAGATAGACATGCAACATTTCATCCCCTGGCATTTCTTCTATTGAAACTTCTATCAGACTTGCTATGAGACTTCTATCAGACTTGCTGGTATATTCTTTGAACACTTTACACAATTTTACAGCAGCTTCCTTCCCTTCATGCTGCTGGTTTTTCAAAGACTGACCCGCAGTAGTTCATGGACTTTGTAGCCTGTTGCCTTGAGGATTATACAACGCCAAATAGCCCCTCCGCTTGGCAGGCCATGCCCTCCCGCCTGCAGGTCCTGTCCTTTGAGGCAAGAAACCCCTCCACCCATTACTAGGCCCTGTCCCCAGAGGCAGGAGATGCCCCCAGAGACAGGAAATACCCCCTTGCCCAACAGCCTTCCCTTGGCATCACACTGGCTCTTACTGCTCCCTTACTTGTCCCTTCCTGTTTTGTTATAGCATTCAGGTTTATGCCCAAAAGGTTTCTGCTCACCCCTACACTACTATTCCTCTGTCACAGATGGAGTCTTTTACAGACATTGACCCATCTTAATGCGATGACTAGATAGAAAGATAGGGAAAGATGTAGAAAAACTGTGAGGAGATGATGGAGCCTGGCAGAGCTTAACCTATGAGATGAGTCCGTCCAGGTAAGTCTCTCTCTCTACAGAGGGGTTGAGCACAGGGGGGACACATAAATCTCACAAGGTTGGCGGCCATGTAAGTCTTCCCTCCCCCACAAAAGTATCCTACATCTTCCCACCTGAGCATGGCATTCCTTAAAAACATTTAAGCCTGTTCCATTCTAAATTTCCTATACTGTGGCCATTAGATAAAAAGAAAGGGGGAGATGCTGGGGAATTGTGCAGATGCAGCCACAGCCACCATGTTGTCCCCTCAGGTTATTGCCAGTTTCCACAAGAGTTAGATGATATTCTCATAGTGCCTGTTCCGCCATGTTGTCCCCTCAGGTTATTGCTAGTTCCCACAAGAGTTAAAACGATATTCTCGGAGTGCCTGTTTCGCCATGTTGTCCCCTCAGGTTATTGCCAGTTCCCAGGAGAGTTCACATGATATTCTCGGAGTGCCTTTCCCAACCAATCCTGTCCCGACTCATCACTCCTGGTTTTTGCCCTATAAATCCCTCCTACTTCTGCCTCTCTCTTGCCTGCTTTTCACCTCGGTGATTAGACACAGGGAAGGGTGCTGCGGGAGGCGGCCATTTCTGCTAGCTTCACGTGGCCTGAACCACTGCGTTCTCACCCAACTCTGAGATGCCCTTTCAAATAAATATTTGTGTTCCCTCTTCACTACGGATCTCCTCTATCTCTCCTCCACGGTGATATATATATATATTCATCAGTGCACTGCTCACCTCTAACTGATGGTAGTGCTAGGGATAGTTCTGGGACCTCAGAACCTCAGGCATGGAAGTCTTTAGCAGAACTACTATGCTGTCTCCCTAGCCCCCTCTTCCTATTGTCTTTGCTGTTCTCCTGTGCCATCAGAGCTCAAATCTAGGGCTTCACACGTAGAAGGCAAGTTCTATACAGTTATTTCACATCCCTGCATCAATAGCTTTTTATATTAACACAGCAATGAAAGCAGAATGACTTCAAAAGCTTCTTTACTTTCACTGAAAAACAAATGTCAAAGATTAATTTTCTGAATTGTAATAAAAAAGCAACACATAAAAGAACTCTCATGCACATGTGCAAAGTACCTTTGGTTTGGCACTAATCCTTTAAGCCAGGGATTTTTCACTTTAAGGAGGCTAACCACCTGAGATATTCTGACAAGAGCAAGAGAAAGTATGTGCAAAGGTTGTTGATAAAAAAATATATAGTATGTATATAACTTTATTCAATTTTGTTTAAAAGCTAAGATTGAAAATTTCAAAATTCATATACATATATACTTATACAGAAGACAAAAAAAAAGATAACTAATGAGACTACATCAAATTGAAAAGCTGCACAGCAAAAGAAACCACTACCCAAACAAAGAGGCCGTCCACAAAATGGCAGAAGATGCCATACATGCTATACATCAGACAAGAGGCTAATAAACATATAAAGAGCTTGACAAACTCAGCAACAAGGAAACAAATGAACACATCCAAAAATAGGGAGAGGATATAAACAGAATATTCACTATAAATGAGGTCCAAAAGGCCAACAAACATGCTCCAAGTCACTGATTATCAGAGAACTGAAAATTAAGACAACAATGAGATACTACCTCACTCTTATGAGAATGTCATACATCAGAAAAGGTAGCATCGATAAATGCTGGAGAGGTTGTGGGGACCAAGGATCCTTCCTGCACTGCTGGTCAGAACATAAATTGGTCCAACCCCTGTGGAGAGCAATCTGGAGAACACTCTGAAGCTACAAGTGGACCTACCCAATATTCCTGCAATTCCTCTCCTGGGGATCCAGGCTCAGGAACCAAACATACCCATCCAAAAAGATTTATGTTCATAGCAGCATAATTTCTAATAGCCAAACTTGGAAGCAACCCAGTTGTCCAACAAGAGAAATTGTGGCTGAGTAAATTGTGGTCTAAATACACAATGGAATACTACTCAGCTATTAAAAATGAGAATTTACCTTCTTCACCCCATCTTTGATGGAGCTCGAAGAAATCATGTTAAGTGAGATAAGTAAGAAAGAGAAGGATGAATATGGGATGATCTCACTCATAGACAGTGTTTGAAAAACGGGATCAGAAGAGAAAACACTTAGCAGAACTTGGACTGGAGTTGGTGTACTGCACCAAAGTAAAAGACTCTGAGGTGGGGGGAGGGTTCAGGTATTAGAACTTGATGGTAGAGGAGGAAGTAATGGAGGTTGAATTGTTATGTGGAAAACTGGGGAATGTTATTCATGTACAAACTATTGTGTTTTGCTGTGAACTGTAAACAATTAATCCCCAAATAGATAAATAAAAAAAAAAAACACTGCCCAAACAAAGAGACTCTTTACAGAATAGGAGACAATATTTAAAAATCGTACATCAGAGTAATGAAGTTGGTGGATTCACATTCCACACCTGACATCTCTGGATACAGTCCAAAATGAAACATGCTGAGGCTGGGATCAGCAGGTGCAATATCAGTTGGCATGAATTGGGAGAAGCATGTAGAAAAGTGAACCTCACCCTAGAGGTTTCAGGACTGGAAGAACTATGTGCTTTATAGAGAAAGGGGAAGGTTCCTGCTGTCTTAGGGTTTAAGAAAGCAATAGAAAGTTATAGCTATAACCAAATCATTTGGCAATTGGGTTAACTTTGAAAATCCCATGGTTAGGATTTGCTGTAGCATATAAGACCTTGCCATAATTTATGTCCTTCTATGCTATTTACTTATAGTTTATAAAGGAACCTTATAAAGCAACACCAACAGTTGCTTCTGTTCTACCTGGTCTAGGATTTTAGGAGATTTAATATTTTAAAGATCAAATCACTATTAGAAATGTATTAAACAATTTGAGCCCACTGCTAAAATTCAATCTGATTACTAATTTGAAGTCTTAAGTGCTTAGACTGAAGGAACATACAGTCAGAGCTATGGTCTATGTAACAAAAAGAGACATTCAATCCATTTTTTCCCTCTCTTAAACTGGACAGTAATTTCTGAGACTACAAGTTAATAGGAGTGTATATAAGACCTTTCCTGGCTCATAGGACTCCTTAAATGCATTTCAGGTGGTACGTACACTCAACAAACCTCAAAACCTAGATATAGGCCAGGGTCCATGAGATGGGATAAGTACATATATCCAGAAGTTGAGGAAAAGCATATACCTTAAAGCAAAAGTACACAGTAGTTTGCAGTGACTCATTAAATGTAGCAAGCAAGCAGAAAGACCTAAAAGGATACCATAAAGTACCCAGTGAAAAAGTTTCTACTTAGACCTAGCTACCCTCCTCATCTATGTTCTATTGCATGTCCCTCAACCACTCCAAAGCTAACCTTGTCAGACAAAGTAAGGACTACAAAAGCTGAATTAGGGCAAGAGAGTGGCATATTTCAATGATAAATCTTTAGTCACTACCAGGCCACCCCATCACCTGGGGCCCTACTCTGGGAGTCCTGGGATTCCCACACAAGCATGATGGGCCTATACCTCTAACAGATCCCTCTTACCACTGTCCCTGGTCATCTTTATCAGGAACAGCATAATGGACCCCTCTGTGGGCCCCTATGAGAACTAGCCCTCACTATGGATCAACAAAGGTAGGGAATGTTCCATTCTCTGAAGGGAGGTTGGATAGCATGCTCTGCCTATCACCTGAGAATAAGGGGTGCTGAAATTGGCACAGCCTGAAATGTTCCTAGCCGTGACCACAGAATGTGTGCTCAGACCTATAGGGATGCAGAAGTTACATAGGCTCCAGTGCTGACTACGGTCTCCAGATCAGATCGATGGGTGTTTACAGTTAACAATATTTATATACTTTCCCCATATTTGGGAGCTATCCTTTTCCCTGATCTAGCTTTCTGGTCCTTTTTCCAACTATGACACTATCCCCCCAGACAATAGCTTAGGTCAACTGCCTATCAGATGTCAGGCGCAGACAAAAATTGGTTGGGTCATGGGCCCCTTGGAATACACCTAAAATAGACCTACTAGCTTTTTCCAAATTGGAGACCCCAATCTCCATCCACAATTATCTTGCCTTTAGGTTCATGATTAGTCAACGATTTGCTCTGCTTTCTATTTTAACTCTTTTAAGTCACCAGATTCCAGATGCTACCATGATGCTAACCGGACTTCTCAGTGTTGTTAAAAATTCGGAGGCTCCTGCCGGCCGGGCTGGCTTCATGGGCGGGTAACAGAGACGCGGAGACAACGGCTGGGCAGGGAAGCTGTATTTCTTTATTCAGGAACAACGATTCATAAACTAAGACAAACTAATCACCAAACAGAACTCTGCTGTCTCTTTGCGGCGGCACAAGCACTCTCTTTTACTCTGGAACCCAGGAACCCAGGAACTCTGTCACTCTGGAACTCTGGCGGGTTTCCTAGGGGCGGGGCCAAGCGGGCCCGCGAAATTAACTGGACTGATCTAATTCTCTTGGCGGGGGAGAACTAGAACCCAATGTAAAACATACAACATCTCAGGGCAGATGACTTCGCCAATGTGTCCTGGAGTCCCACATCCCCAGATCCCTGCCCCACTATGAAAAGCCCCACAGGCTGTGAGTATGGATCAAGCTGTTCACCCATGTCCAGCAGATTAGCAAAACAGAAGCCAGACCTTCCATCTTCTGCACCCCATAATCATCCTGGGTCCACACTCCCAGAGGGATAAAGATTAGGAAAGCTATCAGGGGATGGGATGGGATACAGAGTTCTGCTGATGGGAATTGTGTGGAATTGTGCCCCTCTTATCCTATGGTCTTGTTAGTGTTTCCGTTTTATAAATAAAAACTTAAATCCAAAAGTGGGGCAATGATATGAACAGAATATTCACCAATGAAGATATCCAAAAGACCATGTGAAAGAGATCCAAAGACATATGAAAAATATATTTCAGTTACTGACTGTCAGAGAAATGCAAATAAGGACAGAAATTAGATATAATTTCACTCCTATGAGAATGTCATACAAAAGAAAGAATAGTCACAACAAATGCTGAAAGGCTGTGGATAATGGGACCCTCCTGTACTGCTAGTGGGAATGCAAATTGATCCAAGTCCTGTGGAGAGCAGTATGGAGAACTTTTAGAAAGCTAGAGATGGACCTACAACATGACTTATAAATTTCTAAGGAATCAAGTACACTGAAAGAAAATCTGTGTATAGCTATATTCATAGCAGCACAATTTGTAGTAGAGAAAACTTGGAAGCAACATAGATGTCCAAAAACAGATGAGTGGCTAAGAAAGTTGTGGTATATATACATAATAGAATATTAATCAGCTATTAATTCACCTTCTTCAGTCCATCTTGGATGGAGCTTTAAGGAATGATGCTAAATAAGATAAGCCAAAAGGAGAAGAATAAATATGGGACAATCTCACTTATGGCCAGAAATTGAGGAATAAGAACAGAAAGGGGAAACACAAATAGAACTTGTACTGGGTTTGGTTGTACCAAATTAAAAAACTATAGATGGGGGAGGGGTACAGGTCCTGGTGAGCATGCTGGTGGAAAAAGATGTAGGTTGGGTGAGCCTGTTTTGCAGAAAATTGAGAAAATTTATAGATGTATCACAATCTGGATTTGCTATAAACCATTAATCCCCAATATAAATAAAATAAATAAGTTAATTAATTAATAATTAACATGACTGGCAAGATAGATAAACTAGGAGGATATCTGCTTTGCCATGTGTCATACCCAGGTTCAAGTCCAACGCCCCCTACACACACACACTGGGGGTCGTTTTATTGCTGTGGTATCTTTCCCTCTCATTGTTTCCCTCTCTTGTCAATCTATCTGAAATAGGACAGCCTGAAGTAGTGGAGTCCTAACAATTACAAAAATGAAAAAGCAATAGTTTTTTTTAAAATTTAATTTGGGAGTGCTGGCAGATAGTTTAGATATAAAGCACAGAACTCGCATGTATGAAGTACCAGGTTCAGTCCACTGCAAAGTACATGGAATTGCTGAACTATTAATAGGCTGCTGTGGAGGTTATACAGGCTCTTGTGCTGAATATGGACCCCAGATTAAATTAGTGGGGTTTACAGTTAACAATATTTATATATTTTCCCTATATTTGGGAGCTACTGTCTTCTCTGATCATGCTTTCTAGTCCTATTCCCAATTCTGACACCATCTCCCCAGATAATACTTTTAGCTCACCTGTATGTTAGCTGTCAGGCTCAGGCAAAAACTAGAAGTCATGGGCCCCTTGGAATATACCTAAAATAGACATACTATCCCTTTCCAAAATAGAGACCCCGAGTCTCATCTGCTAGTCTTTACCTTTAGATTCCTGATTATTAAACAGTTTGTTCTGCTTTATATCTTAATCCTTTTCAGCCACCAAGTTGCAGATGCTACCATGATGCCAATCTGACTTCTCTGGAAAGATGACCTCACCAATATGTTCTGGAACCCCACCTCTCCAGAGCCCTAGCAACTAAGGAAAGACAGAAGCAGACTGGGAGTATGGACTGATGTGCCAATGATCATGCCCAGCAGATAAGCAATTACAGAAGCCAGACCCACCTTCTGCACCCCATAATGATCCTGGGTCCATGCTCCCAGGGGATAAAGAATAGGAATGCTTCCAGTGGAGGGGATGGGATAAGGAACTTGGGTGGTGGGAACTGTATGGATTTGTACCCCTGTTATCCTATGGTCTTGTTGATCATTATTAGATCAATTAAAAAAAATCACACTGGGAGTTGGGCTGTAGTGCAGCGGGCTAAGCGCAGGTGGCGCAAAGCACAAGGACCGGCATAAGGATCCCGGTTCGAACCCCGGCTCCCCACCTACAGGGGAGTCGCTTCACAGGTTGTGAAGCAGGTCTGCAGGTGTCTATCTTTCTCTCCTCCTCTCTGTCTTCCCCTACCTCTCTCCATTTCTCTCTGTCCAACAACGACAACAACAATAATAACTACAACAATAAAACTACAAGGGCAACAAAAGGGAATAAATAAATAAAATAAATATAAAAAAAATCACACAAATTGGTCTGGATGGTAGTGCATCTGGTAGAACATACTATCTACTATGAACATGATTTAAGCTCCCTTGTACCCTGATGGAAGTTTCATTAGTGGTGAAGCAGTGTTACATGTGAGTCTCTCTCTCTCTCCTTTATCTTCCACTCCCCTATAGATTTGTCTCTATCAAATTAAAAAAAATACACAAAGAAATCTTTCAAAAAGTAAATATAATTACAAATTAAATTCTATAGTTTATTAAAATGACAATCCTTTGTAATATATAAATGCTTTATTAAGCTCAGTCCAATATACATTCTTAAAATCTTTAATTTATATACCTCACCTCTAATTGTTTTCAAACATTTATAAGGTGAAATTAATCAAAAAATTGCAACTAAATTAGTTAAAACCTTATGTGCCTGTTTTCAAATTAGTCAATTCTTAAGTCAACAAATTATTATTTTTTTTAGTATGCTATGTGCAAATTAGTTTTATTTTATTTCCAACAGGGTTATCACTGGAGCTCATTCCCAGTAGCCGATTTCTTCCTCCCTTCCTGTCTTTCTGTATTTTATTTGATAGGATAGAGAGAAGTTGACAGAGGAAGGGGAGAGAAGGGGAAAAAAAGACACTTTCAGATCTGTTCCACTGCTGGTGACACTTCCCACTGTAGGCAAAGTTATGAGGAAGGGGGCCTGAACTTGGGTCCTTGAGCAAGGTAAAGTGGTGCCAGATATGCCACCATTAAGCCCATTGTTGTTATTAAATTTTTAGTAATGTATTTTAGGTGCCCAACCCAAATATATACATATGGAATTGCTATACAAAATGTTAACAGTAGATGGCACACATATGCTCTTATTGAATCAGATTTGTTATTTAATGAAATGTATAACAAAACTAGAATTGAGCTATGTTCTGGTCTTTTTCTCTGCACCCCTGACCCATCACCCATTTTCTCTCTCTGTGTTCCTGTCTCTCTCTCCCACTCTGTATCTTTAAAAAAGCTATTTATTAAAAAAAAATGAACAACTAAGCATTCGCATAAAACACTTTTAAATCATGAACTATATCACAAATGAGAATTCTTGAGAACA